>NW_028196756.1:0-42046 GCF_037176805.1 Vigna unguiculata
TGGAGCGGCTTTTTGCAAAAAGATGAGGGAGAAACTAAGCTAAGTCAGAGATGTCGGAGAAGCGAAATATACGAGATAACAAACGCAGATTGCTCGCGGCTAAATATGAATTGAGACGAAAGCTTTATAAAGCCTTTTGTAAAGATTCCGATCTTCCTAGTGATATGCGGGACAAACTTCGTTATAAGTTGTCCAAGTTGCCAAGAAATAGTTCCTTTGCACGAGTAAGAAACCGATGTATTTCCACGGGTCGCCCTCGTTCCGTATATGAGTTCTTTCGAATTTCTCGTATCGTTTTTCGTGGATTAGCATCTCGAGGTCCTTTGATGGGCATAAAGAAATCGTCTTGGTAGCAACCGCCAAACCAATAGAACAAGGGTTAGCTCTGCAGCTGGTCCACAAGCAAGGTAAGTAGGTCCATTACCGGCCGGCTCCGGACCGAAAAGACCTAACGGAGTAATCCCTTATCTCGGATCGGAGATGCTATGCTAACGGGGCTGGAATCGAAGTGGGGGACCTATCTACCGCCTGTGTCTATCTCCTGTCAAGTATGCTCCCCAGACATAGACTACGTACAGGGTAGTACTCTTGGATATAATATCACCGCGTGAACATAACATTAAGTTACGAATGTAACTCCCGAGGGATCGACCACTATTCTAAAGTAAGGCGGAGAACTGTTGTTCATTGGAGCGCCGGAGTGCGGAGGTTGTTCCCATCATGGAAGTCAGAGTGTGGGACTGAGCCTTCCGAGAAAAAAAAAGTGCTTAGTTTCGTTGGAAAAACCAACGCAAATCAATATCATATTGAATCTCGCCCAACTTCTAAGGATAGATAGAAAAGGTTGGAGAGAGTGACTTTCTTAAAATATCTCCTTTCTAAAGCTGCGCAAGGCGGCCCCACCCCTCTTTTCCCCCCTTTAATGAAAGACCCTCGCCCGCCCCGCTTCCTATTCATTTTTGGGTCGGGACCCGAGGGCCTTTTTTTCTCAAGAGGTGATTTCGAGAATCAACCAACCGACAAATCCGTAGCCCAGGTGACTCACAGCCTCCCTCTCGCCCAAATAAAATGGGATGAATTAAAAAAAAATAAGCTTTTTTATTTATTCAGGGCGCAGCGAAACCAAATTCTTTCAAGGCAAAAGGGGGGCTTACTTACAATACAAGAATGGATTCTTTTTTTAAGTAGGGCCCCAGAACGAAAAAAAGGTGGGGGAACCAGAGTTGTCACGATAGGAAAGATCCAAAAATGACTATAAGGAACCAACGATTCTCTCTTCTTAAAGAACCTATATCCTCCACACTTAATCAACATTTGATAGATTATCCAACCCCGAGCAATCTGAGTTATTGGTGGGGCTTCGGTTCGTTAGCTGGTATTTGTTTAGTCATTCAGATAGTGACTGGCGTTTTTTTTAGCTATGCATTACACACCTCATGTGGATCTAGCTTTCAACAGCGTAGAACACGTTATGAGAGATGTTGAAGGGGGCTGGTTGCTCCGTTATATGCATGCTAATGGGGCAAGTATGTTTCTCATTGTGGTTCACCTTCATATTTTTCGTGGTCTATATCATGCGAGTTATAGCAGTCCTAGGGAATTTGTTCGGTGTCTCGGGGTTGTAATCTTCCTATTAATGATTGTGACAGCTTTTACAGGATACGTACTACCTTGGGGTCAGATGAGCTTTTGGGGAGCTACAGTAATTACAAGCTTAGCTAGCGCCATACCTGTAGTAGGAGATACCATAGTGACTTGGCTTTGGGGTGGTTTCTCCGTGGACAATGCCACCTTAAATCGTTTTTTTAGTCTTCATCATTTACTCCCCTTTCTTTTAGTAGGCGCCAGTCTTCTTCATCTGGCCGCATTGCATCAATATGGATCAAATAATCCATTGGGTGTACATTCAGAGATGGATCAAATTTCTTTTACCCTTATTTTTATGTAAAGGATCTAGTAGGTTGGGTAGCTTTTGCTATCTTTTTTTCCATTTGGATTTTTTATGCTCCTAATGTTTTGGGCCATCCCGACAATTATATACCTGCTAATCCGATGCCCACCCCGCCTCATATTGTGCCGGAATGGTATTTCCTACCGATCCATGCCATTCTTCGTAGTATACCTGACAAATCGGGAGGTGTAGCCGCAATAGCACCAGTTTTTATATGTCTGTTGGCTTTACCTTTTTTTAAAAGTATGTACGTGCGTAGTTCAAGTTTTCGCCCTATTCACCAAGGAATATTTTGGTTGCTTTTGGCGGATCGCTTACTACTAGGTTGGATCGGATGTCAACCTGTGGAGGCACCCTTTGTTACTATTGGACAAATTCCTCCTTTTGTTTTCTTCTTGTTCTTTGCCATAACGCCCATTTCCGGGACGAGTTGGAAGAGGAATTCCTAATTCTTACACTACGGATGAGACTGAGATGTGAAAAATTCTGACACCAATCATTTACGTATTACACCAAGAATGAATTTACAAGCGCATTCGTTTTATAGTTGGCTATGTTGATATAGCTTAGAAAAGGGAAAAGAGAGTGACAGAACTGAAAAAATTACCTAAACACCCTTAAGAATCCATAGGGACGTGAGTCCCCTCTCCATGAAACAATACAATCCGTTTGCCTGTCTTGGTTGATTTCGCATATCTCTTGTTCTTGGGCAAGCTGCTCTTGCTCAAGTGGAATCAGTTGCAGTTGGCATATATCAAAAAAATAAGTAGAAGATCCTGTCTTCTTTCTTGCTTTAAGAAAAATGCATTTCCAATGGCCAGATGTGCTTCCTACCTGCGCCTCGATATGCTTACTAATAGGGCGTTCCCTTCTCCTTCCATAATAAATGGAATGTTAGCGGTCATGTAACGCTCACGTAACGACCTCCTCACTCTCTCTTGCCGGCTTAGCCGGGGAGAGTAGATAGTCGAAAAAGAAAGGACAAAAAAATCGAAAGAAAAAAATCCCCTTTTCATTTCTTTCTCAATTCAACATTGCCTGGATTTTTCCCAACCCACCCTAAGGAACAGCCTCCCTTTATCTACGGGCTATGGCTCACGAAATGGTTCTCCGAATTGAAAGTGGATGCTCTGGATCTCGAAATGGAAGGTATGCTGCTATACGAACTGTAAGAGATGCTAGGCAAGGTGGCGCCTATATAAATGGATGACGAGAACTGGCTCTCTATCTAAGCAAGATGGTAGTAGGTGGGAAGCTTCTGGCTCTAGCTTACTCTGCTACAACTACTGTGACTTCCACTGCCGCTACTTGCTTTGCTACTTTAGGTAGTGCAGCTGTAGGCTCTACTACCTGGGCTGCTAGAGGATTTGGAACTAGGCCTTATGCTGCTGGTGGAGGTAGTGGTGGGGAAGCTGGTTCTAGATCTACTTTTGCTGAATCGACAGAATCTACTGCTCGGTCGACTGACTCAACCATGTCTTTATTCATTGACTGCTTTCATCAACAGAATCGCCGGAATCAACCGGCTCTACTGAAGCAACTACTCACTCTGGATCTGCTACTGGAAGATATGAATATAGGCATAGGTAAAGGTATGGTCAAAGGCAATCGCAGTGGTTGTTTCACCCAGAGCCGGAGTAGATTCACTCATAGCAGATACATTGGTTATTGATATGGATGAGACTGATCCGCTACACCATCACTACACTATAGATAGGTATATCGGCAGCGGGAACACTGGTAGAACGTTCCCATCAGGCAACAACGGAAGGGAGCCTCTAACTTGCCTGACCAAAGGAGAAGAGGAGTAGTCGAAAAGGAAGGAGTACGATCATCATCTTATGGAACGGGATTCGCTTTATTAGCGGAAATTTAGGAATGCCCTGCGATCAGCCTCAAGGCTAGGTTCAGGTCCGGCTACTACCGCATGGCCATGAGAGATGCGATTCTGGATTTTGGATACCTTAGTGAATGAGGGGCGGATGCGCTTCTCTCTTATGGATGAAGGCAGGGATCACCACAACCTGGAGCTTTATAAGGGGGTTCTATAAGGTTCACGCCCCGTCTAAGGCTCGACCGAGCTGTACAAAACAACGAACGCTATGAATGCATGGGGAAAGGCAAGACCCAACCCCAACACGAACAAAATACCCCAATACAATCACTCACTCTATAGGATAAAAAAGGGCTTCTCTCTGTTTTATTTTGGGAGGGGAGATCACATTCTATCCTAGGGCTAGGATAATATCCTATCTTCGGATAAAAGAAATCTTCCTTTACTTTCCTTTAGCTAGGTAACACCTAACCTGAGGCCTGTCTCTATCTATATATGAGTTGTGAACGCCCGACGATTTGATGATAGAGTGATCTAGAATTGTATGGCCAGGTAAAAAGCTAATCGAAAGTCTTTTATCCTACCCTATATCAGTTTCATTCTCACATAGGTGTAAAGAGAAAAAGTAGTAGCTATTATAGATAGCTAAAAGTCTATATAGGGTGAAAAAAGAAAAGAAAGGGAAAATATGATTTAATTAATCTATATATATATGAAAATGAATTTGTATCATATATTTATTAAACTTACTACGAATAAACCTGAATTTAGGGAACAACCCACTTATCATATTAATAATTTTTTAGGTATTAAACCTGCATGGTATATTTGAAAGGGTAGCGATTTTGTTATATTCTATTATTAGACTTATATAGTTATAAATGAGCTTAAAACACTTATGAGATCAGCACCCCCTGATGCTAAATCTATTATATACAAAATGTAAGATCAACTTGAAGGAACTAGTGCTTAAGTTACCTATACATTCTATAAATGGATACCTTTTAGATATATCTATAAATATAGGATACCCTTCTTATAAATTCCTCAGATAAGAGGACTTTCAGATATCTTACAAAATTATACCCCTATAAGGATAAAGAGCTTTAATCTAAGGTATGCTATTCACTACTCGTATTACGTAGATATTCGCTTTGTGATTTTTCTTTGTATATTCTTTGGTTATTCTATATGGGCGTGCATAGCCCCTTACCCTATTTTAAAGAATCCTACTAAGGCATTGAGTGCTCCTGATATTCAAATCATTGTTCATTCTATCAGAGATACTTATTTAAACCATGTTTGTTACCACCACTCAAATATTCTTAGCCCATGTGACTGTGGGGAGCCTATCAATAAGACTGTTAGAGCTCTCTTTCCCCTATCATCCTTTGACCCACTACATATTAATAATGTAGAAGTTCAAAAAAACACTTCTATTATGGTAGCAACCATTATTCTCACTATAGCTCTTATGGAGTCAGTTTAGAAAACAGGGGTATATTTGCCATTCTATGAATAAAAAAAGATCTTATTATTATTATTTGTTGTTTTATCCTTTCAATTTATCTTACCAAGCAAGGGATTCACTCCAACAGAAGAAAACCCTGATATCGAATCTGAATTGAGCACTCGTATTTCGCTACCTTTCTCCGATCGACTAAGAAGATTCACTGATAGCGTCTGCTAGAGATGCTTTACCTAACAATGACTTTCAAGTGGGAATGAAAGTCGATATAGGGCTAAAAAGCCACATTTTTCGATCCTTCAGGCCGTAATCACCCGATTGAAGAGGATCCAGCGGGAGGTCAATAGAAATTCTTTGTGGAAGAAAGGTAGCTAGATGTCTACTATTTATTCATACTTTAGAAATGAAGGACTCTCTCTATCCTGAGTTACTCAACCAGACCCGGACCTTACTCATACTTACTTCCCGGTACTCAATTCCGCTATTTCTCAACCGGACTCGAAGACAGTGGTCTAACCATTTCAAAGTGTGCTAGTACTCGAGGAATGGCAGAAGATTACAAAGACTCGAAAACAGAAAGGGCATTGGCATCGGGGCTAGAAAGCAAGTAGGTAGGAACGCAAGCATGAAAGGAAAGCTAGAGAGAGATAGCCCTTTTCTAAAGTATATATAACCATTCTAATCTAAAGGCTTATACTCAAACGGACTCTAAAACCATAAGGCATGGGGTTCGCTTTCAAGTGAAATTAATGAGCTTGTTAACGGTACCTGGGCACCTCTTGCTAGCTGTTCTACCGCCATCAAAGATGGCCTGTAGCTTGATTTCGAACAGAGAACTTCTGTCTATTAAAGGATAGACGAGCACACGTACGCGAAAGAAAGCCAAGGAAAGAGCGGCAAAAGCTTTTTCTCTTTTTTAAAAGAAGTAGATGCCATGAGGATGCCCAATGGAGAATTAGATGTCAGCTGGGGGATTCAAGCTCTATACCTTACCTCTCCAAAAGGGCAAACAAAAAGGCCTATAATCAACGCAAAGGGGAGCTCTAAGGATAGGATACAGGCAGGGATAGAAAGATAAGAAAGAAAGGCAAAGGCCAAGGTTCATTAGCTCCATAGCAGCCAAGTGGTAGGTTTTTTTCGGATTTAGGCTACTTAAATAAGAAAAAGAAGGAATGAATTGATTTTGTGATTCCTTCTTTCCGCTCTTCGCTTAGCTACACCGGCTTACAGATGCCCATATCCTTCATGGATCTAGGAGTTCCTACGAATAATGGCTAGCGGGATTCCGCATTCAATCGGAGTTGCCTTAGTTGGTTTCCGGCACTAAAGACTCTAAATAGTAGTTTATGCCGCTTCAAGAAGCATTCTAATCCCTTCTTTAACTTACAGGGCAATCAAGGAATAGAAGCTACCATCCTAGGGATAGGATATATTATATCTCTCTACCTAGCTCCTTGTCTAGCAGCCAAGAACAAGAGAGCTACTTAACTCAGGTTTAAGAATGATTTAGAGTCAGATGAGAAAACCGGAGAGAGCCTCAATAAGTTAATAGGCCATTTATTACTTGACTCTTAGAACCTTTGTTTTGGGATCCACTTCCAGGACAGGAAAGGGCGATCCATCTATTGACTTGACCCTAGTTCACGAGAAAGAGTCCTAGGGATAGACCCCTTTGTTTTACACCGAGAAGAAATCAATAGAATCGTCTGATACTAGATGAAGAGGTACCCCGGAAGGGATAGAGGAGGGACAGGCCTGCCATTAGAAGAAACCAAAGAAAGGCAATTAGTTCATCTTTGAATAGGTAGCCCGGTTAACCAGACAACCTGGAGGGACTTCCTGCCATACAGGAAAGGAAAGACCTGGGGCCTGTACTCCGGAACTCCGCTTATATCGAAGGGGAGCAGCTTTTTATGCGACACTACTCTGGCGAAGAGTGAACCGCTTCCTACGCATTTCTGTCGGTCAAAAGACCAGATCCCATTACCTATTTCCACATCTCCGGTACCGGTCTAATTCACCTCGCAACGAAGGGCGCACTTATCTTAGAATAATTACAGGATTCCCTCGTATTTAGTACTTCTATGATATCGGTTAAACTACGCCCACTTCTGGCTCATCAACTAGGGCAGATCACTCATCTTCGGTTTTTCTTCTTCCCTATCAACCCGCATAGGAAACTACGTCAATCAGAGGTTGTTAGCCCCTGTCCATGATAGGTTGATGGCGGTTCTTCGCCATGGATGGCACCTTCGAACCGCAGAGAAGTAGTGCTATGAGGGCATCTTTCGTCTCATCGAGTAAATACCCTTTACGCTACTCTCCAGGTTGGATTGATGTAATTGAGCTTAACCGGGCTTCTTCTTTTTCTTAGCTTTGTATTCTTTTTTCTTCCTCTTATTATTGAGTCTTCTTATTATATAGTCTTAGTTTCTTTTCTGTTTGGTTGTAGATAGCTTGGGTTCATCTGCAGGATGTGTGGAGAGGGCCTCAACTGGATCATCTTTTGAAGACGGACTCTGATCTTTCTTTATTGGAAGCTTCACTAGAGTATCATGTTGAAGTGATTCATATTCTTTTAATTGAGATTCCAGTAACTTAATCTGATCATCTTTTGACTTAATTAGATTCTCTTGATTCTGAATCTTATATTCTTGTAGCATAATCCTATTTTCTAGATTAGATAAGTCTTTCACATTCAATGGTATTGTGATAACCCTATTATTCTTATCATCTCTAACTGGTGTCCTCTTGGTACCCGTATCGATAGAAAGTTTAACTTATTTTTTACTTTTCATTATGATAAGATTCTTCCAATCTATGTGGAAGTGTGATTCCACAGTTCTCTTCATTTTATTGAATTCATTTTGCTTCTCTGGATTTCAAATGTATTCGTATTGTAAGTCAAACCATTCTTTATCGACTAATTTTTTGGCAAGACCCTTATGCTTGATAATATCATCGTTTGGAAGCTCAAGTAAATCACTCTTTGGTGCTAAGAAGGTACCTTTCTTAACATTGTATTCTAACTTAGATTTACCTAATTCTTAAGATATCTCTTATTCATTCAGGAATAGGATTTTTAAGAACGACGGAGTCCGTATCTGTGTAGTAACAATCTTCTCTATATATAGATTTATACATGTGAATACGCGAACAAGCTGTGATCGCAGCTGCTAGTTGTACAGCGGATAACCTTGGAGGAGCCCAGTCGGTGGCATCATCTCTATTATTTAAGTCAGATAGAATATAGTCTTTATCGCTAAGCTTATTAGCTATGTTGAAATCTTTATTCTGAATCAGATAGTTATACTTATTTTCCTCGCATATGGTAGTGATTGTGCTTTCAGGTTTAATACCAAATCTACCGTATAGTGAATTCAACAGGATCTTGTAAATATAGGATAAAGCTTCATTTCCTCTTTTCTTAGCTTCTTGTCTGCTTTTAAATATATCGGAAACATAGTCCTCAAAAGGACTCTTCATCTTCTCAAATAAGTAGCCTGAGAGAGGAATGATCTGATAGCCTATTTCTTGCGCATACTTTCATTCTTCACTATAATACACACCAATGAATTCACCGGTAGGGAAGACTAGAGTTTTCGTCGCTGGATTAAGACGACTTAGCTACTTGTCTGAAAGCGGAAAAGGAAGGTGACTAACTTCATTCGGTAAAGCTAGATAGCAACCGAAAGAGGCACATCAAAAGATCTTTTCTTTCGGATAACATTGATCCACAATCTTTTCTCTGGTTAACCAATCAGGAAGAAGCAGCTCCTACCCGCTCAAGTGAGGCGAGAATAGCCTCGTCCCCCTTGGGTCATTCTTTTTTGTATTCTTTCACTCAACCTTGTGAATGCCGCATTGGAAAGCCCCTCTTGAAAGCTATCGATCACTGACGAGAAAAGGGAATGAAATCACTTGCTGAACAGCTTGTAACTTTAGAAGCTATAGCCGATGACCCTAGCTTCCATCACATCAACCATAAGAAAGAAGAAGAGTATCGGAAAAAGACGCTTACCTATTTATTGGATAGCCTTAGCTGGCCGTGCCCCCGATAAGATCTTGTCTAGCTTCTTTCGTAGTAGATCAAGCTGTATAAGTAAGTAGTTATAAAGACTGAAGTCTATTGGTTTGGAATTCAATAAAAAAGGCTACCTTAGCCCGACGGAACCGCGCCCTTCTTTTCTTTCATGACATTCGCCTCAAAACCTGCTTCCCCCATTTACTCTTGGTCGAGCGTATGAGCCTTAATACCACGAAATCCCTTTGTTAATCGGTTTGCTTAAGTCGTCTTGAGATCATGAAAAATAAGTAAGTAATAGGCGCCTTATCACGGTGCTCCACTAGAGTGGTAGCCAAACCAATGGCTAAATCTTATTCTTCAAAGTAAAGGTAGTCGAAGACTTCTGGGTCTTTGAAAGGAGGTCACTTCAAGGGCACATGACCCAAGGGTCAAATCCAGTTTACAAGTTCAGTTATTCTCTAAAGATATTTCACTTAAAGTGGTTAGAATATAAGGATATAAGCTGAGGTATAGCCGGTCTGGGGGAATGCCTTCTCACGTAGGAAGTTCCAATAAAGCAGGCCATCTCTATCTCTCTCGAAAGCTTAAAGTACCTGAGGGAAAGAACTTTCAAATAAAGTTCTTCCTTGTGGAAATACAACACCACAACCAAAAAGGGTAGTCGCTTATGATGGTACGATCTGGTACCGGGGATCCTAGTGCGTAGCCGGTAAGGAAGTCTTTATTAAGTTCGCAGTGAAAATCTGACTTGTGCCAGCAGTTCCCTTTCGTTTAGTTGGTGAAAGCTAAGGTGGAAGTTGGTGGGCGTATAAGTATAAGTTCAATCAAAATCATCATCTGCCCACATCTTAATCAACAGACTAAGCAGCAGGGAAGGAGGCGAAAGAAAGGCTTCGGCATCAGGAAAGGAATTCGATGATTCTGAAGCCTTGGCATAAGAAGAAGAAAGAAAGGGTAGGCTGAACAATCCGAGCATGCAACATCAGATAGGTAGGCCCACTCATCTTAATTAGGAAAAAGTGCTCACGGCTCTCCTCTCGTACAGCTGGTACATGTCCTTTCCTTTCTGGGAGGCCTAATTGCTTGCTGAAATAAAGTAATTCAACTTGTGGCCCGGGGCCAAAACCCTTCCACAGATAAATGGGCTACTAAAGGCGTAAAGGCTCTACTTATTGAAGTTCAGCTTTCGCGTAGCATGGTGGGTGGGCGGAGGTCTCTTCTCTCTTCAAGTCTTAAAGGTAGTTGTTCAGATTGTTCAATTTCACCTTAGCTCCAAGCCAAGCCGTCTTATCTAGAAAGCCAATAGCAAGACGCTAGCAAGCCCACCTCTAATCCAGCAAGCATGTGAAGGTGGGAATAGATTCAAGCGATCGGGCGGCGGCGAATGCTCGGCTTGGTGCTGAGTTCTGACCGGTGCCTGCTCGGCTGCATGGCATTGACCCTGTTGGGGGCCTTACTATACTCCTTCATGAAGGGGGGAAGTCAAAGGAAGATAGATCATCTGATCTTTCAGCGGTCCCCGGCCGTCAGTATCATGTCCCCGCGTCTCAGCATCTAGAAGAGCTAGGCATCAGTTTGAGTTCGAGATCGAGACCCAGAAGTAGAGATAGAGGCAAAGGTTGCAGCAGAAGATTGGACTGGAACCCGAGAAGGACAAAAACAAGATCTCTTAGGTGGAAGTTACTGACGATCGGGCTTCAAGCAGCTAAAGCACCTGAACTCCTGAGCTTTATTGGGTGAGTGGTGGGAGGATAAATGGACTGGTCGACCCTCTCCCAATTTTCCTGTGAATAAAGCCCTTCTTTAAAGAGCCATTTCGGTAGGTTTTCAATTTAGTCATTAGAGGAAAGGAATAGCAGACCGTGGAAAGCAAGCTACTCTCTCTAAACTAAATGGAAAAAGAGCTTATCTTATAGCAGCTCTCTCAGGGAAGCTTCCTTCGGGATTAACTGGGTAGAGGTGAATCAGCTTTCTTTCCTTAGGAGGACGTTTTTCTTGATTTTGATTGAGGCTGCCTTCGCACAACCGGCACAGGGTATTCATAGCTGCTGGTCTCGACCGGTTCACTAGAATGGTTGGAGCAACTGGAGCTCCTACTATCCCTAGAAGCTGATGTTGGTTGTTGGCTAGGCTCAACTTGAACCACCGGGCTTACCCATTTTTAGATCATGCCTCCGTAGTTTTTGGTATTTAAGCCTTCCATTTCTCTGCGACTTCTGGAACGGATGGGGCTTTTCCCTCTCCAACTGGACTAGAATAAAGGAAGGTCGGCCCGGCCTGTGATCGTAGTCCGATAGCTATTCCTGCCCCAACTTAACCAATGGGGTCCGGTAGTAAGGGGTAAGAATGAACAGAAGGCGACTAACCAATCTATCTTTGAAACCAGATGCCCGGAGATGTTTGATTCGTAGGGCTAGGAGATCGGTGAAGAGGGCCGGACAACCAAGCAAAAAGTTCTTCCATTACGGCTACTCTTAAATTTTGCACTACCACCTTATCCATTACTGGAGACGAAAGCAGCTATCCCTAATGCCTTGCCCCTCTCCCTCCAGTCGGGAGCTAAACCCGGGGAGTGAGAAGAGAAGGAAGGGAAGAATCGGCTAGGAAAAAATAAGATTTAATCGTGTTAATGCTAAAAACTCTAATACCCGGTATTCTCCGACATTTATAATATCTTATACTTGGTTCGAATCCAATTCCTGGTAAGGAAGGCAAAGATTAGAAATAAATTCCTGGATGATGAACAAGATGCACTGCAGCAGCAATAGCAAGTCACTTTGGAACGACCCGGCATCGAGGTCTCGACGAGCCTTCTCTACTCCCCAACCGCACCACCTGGGGAAACCAAGCGAAAGAAGACAAGATCGAATCTCCACTGTCTTGTGCTCGTCTCGGGGAATGGACACAAAAGAGATATTTCATATTATCATGAGAAAGCATTCAGAATCGGCATGAGCAAAAGCCCCCGTAAAAGCTTCAACAGGAAAAGCAGTTCAGCAAGACAATGGAAGCCAAATAAAAAAAAAAAGATCCCCTTATGTTTTTCCGTCTTCTTCTCTTTCGGGTGGGAGGCATATCTCAATAGCTCGATTCTTATTCTTTCTTTTCTGACGACTTTGCGGCTAACTGGCCTCCTTCTTTGAGGCCGTGGGATGGGAACCTCTGATTGAAAAGGAAGAGGCCGGTTTTACGCCTCAGCCAATGAACTCTTTCGGGCTGCGTTTCCTGATTCTATCTCCATCAATATAACAGAGAAAGATAGAGCTCAGGAGCGTAGTCAGAGGTCTTTGGTGCGTGAATGCTTGACTTAGAGCTTGAACTAGGGGCAATCCAGCAACCATTTCAACTGGATACCATCAAGCAAGAGGGCAAGAGAGGAGGAGCCGATGAAATTAGGAGTTCTTCCCCGCTGACGTCTAAGCTCTCAAGGACTCGGATTAGTCAACAGGAATGAAATCTAAGAAAGCTGGTAGCTCGAGCGAGGAGCGGAGCCTAGCCCTATAGCTATAGGCTATATAAGATTCCATTTCCTCTGCTTTGAATAGTTAGAATCAAACTAATTGCTCATTCATTCAGAGCTCTTGTCGGTCAAGTAGATCGAGAGAGAGAATTGGCTTCTATATAATCTGCTGGAGTCAGATCAGTAGGGGAGTTCACACCGGGACTTTCGTAATAGAGAAAGAACCCATACCCTGAACCGGGGAAAGGCGATAACGACCCGGGAAATGGTGAAGTACGTGAATCGACTCCCTCTTCGAGTCAAGACCTTATACAAAAAAAGAAAGAAGAAGGGAACTCACAGAAGCTAGATCACTCAGAGAAGCTCTTTCACAGGCTCACTTTATACCCTTATTATGCACTCTAAATAGAATAAGAAGAAGTCAGAGTACCTACCATCAATCTCCGTAGCTAGATCGGAGATGCAAGAACATAGATTGGAATAGACAGATTGAGATGTGCTCCTTCGTAGCGAGATTCCCATAGATGTGACTTTCCCCTTACGTAGTAGAATGGAAGTGACGAAGCATCTATTGAACTACCATTTATGGAAGAGTAGCAACAAGATTGGAAGCTCTTTCCCTTGGGTGTGCATTCATATGGCAGTCAAAAGTAGCCTGATTGACAGCCTTTTTGACTCCATAGGAAGCGAGAGAAGCAATAGAAAAGGAATCCAAGTCAATAGAAGTAGTAGGCCCATGCCAAGCATTCTTCATTCTCCAATCAGTAATGCCAATCATGAGTCCTCCTTGTTTTCCCCTATACGGAAGAGACAGGAGCGATATTGGTACCCTAAGGCTAGTTCCCATGCCAAATGAGTAGGCTGATAGCCTGGGAATCTAAGTCACTAGACCAGATGGAATCGTTGCCTGGCTTTGACTCTTCCTAAGGCAGTTCGTGAAGCAATTAGCGGAAAGGACAGACTGGCTTGATGCCTTTGCAGATGTCTATGACTCTGGAATCAGTCTCGAATCCGATTTCCGACGAAAAGGCTTATGGAAGGATTGAGCCCGAAACTGGCATCTGAATTGGATTCATTTTCATTTCCCAGTGGCTGGGCACCTGCCCATGCTCATCTTTGGGGCATTCTCTTTCCCCTATCATCCTTTGACCCACTCAAACTTCATAATGTAGAAAAAAAGAAACACTATGTGATAATGGTATCAACTATGATTCTCACTATAGCTCTGACGGAGTCAGTTTCTCAACACGGGATCTCTATACCATTATGAAACAAAGATCAAGCATTATCTATCAGGTAAAGGGACTTCTTTCCATTAGGCTTCTATTGAATGTAATCAGGCTCATCTCTCTGGTTCGTCCTTGCCGGTTGGTTATAGTTCAGATTCAGTGACCACAGAGTCAGTCTTCGGTTCCATATCAGTGTCTACAGAAAAGGGCAACCGGCTCACATCCTTGCCCGGGACAGTCCTAATTGAAACATAAGAGTGTGTTTGACTTGAGTTTGTTCTTCACTCTCTTCCCATCATTATGGAAGAGTAGTTGCTTTGCTGTATAGCTAAGATTTCTTTCCATTGGGAGTTCTTCCTTCGATTCTTCGTATGTTTTCTCCCTAGCCCTAGCAGCCTTTACGGGGTGCTTTCCGGTTGGGTGAGCTACCCTTTTTCAATGATATATGGATCAAGGCCTCGCTGAGCCAGATCAGCACGAGCTACTAAAGTAAAGAGAAAGAAGCTAAAAGCCTCCGGGCGTGGGAAGAGGTTGGGAAACCGGCCAGGCAAAAGGCTATCCTGAATCAGATACCATTCTGAGGGGAGAGACCCGTAACCAAACAAAGAGGCCTAACTGCAAAGCAAACCAGAAAGATGTCATCTATGCTCTTGACATCGAGAAAGAGCTTCGTTGTTTGATCTGTCCACTGGGACATCTACAAATTGAATCATCAAAGAAGAAGAACAGGCATTGTCCGCAACCCTTGTTGAAAGAAAGAGGAACTGCCTTTACTCGTCAAAGCCAGCATCCCAGATGCCTTCATGACCTATAGACTTGTTATTCTGCTTCTGTGGAATCTTTGTATTGTTAACCCCTAAGGGAAGGGGAAGATCACCACTCTATTAGTGGGACTTCTACCGGTTTATTGGATAGAGTGAGTCCTCTGATTCTCTATATCGATCTACTGGGAAAGCATCGATCTAGCCTCCCACTCATTCTGCTAAAAGGATGTCCTAGAACGGAGAAGTGGAATCAAATGATCCATCTTCATTTTCCCATAGGACACATGGAAAGAATGCTTCCTTGTCCTTGTAGCTCGGGGAAGAGAAGGCATCCATGCCGGACATCGTTCTTTCTCGGCCCATCAAGAACTCGGCATCGAAGACTCATTGCTCTAGGGTACCTGATGGATTTGCTTTCCAGCCTGTGGTGAAGACCCATTCCTTTGTTCGTTATATTCTATTGGTTCTCGCCCTAGCCTACTCTGATTTTCCAGACGGAGCTTTTTGATTTTTCTATTTCGCCCTTGCTTGTCTAACGGGAGCAAAAGGACTCCTATCTTAACTCACCGTAGTTGAAGAAGGAATGCTTGGTAGTGCTAATGGAATGCCCCAGACATATGTAAAAAGAGAATCTCGATAGAATCAATAAGAAAGCTCATTGGAATGAAACATGGCATCCATCTTCATCAACTTACAGTAAGCGCAGTGGAGAGAGTGGCTCTCGGGGAGCGGGCACTCATGGAACGTAGCGATCTCAAGATACCTGACTTGCTATCTCTTCAAGTCAATCACGATGATGAGGACTCACTCATCTCTATGTGCGGATCATCGTCTGATCCATGCCCCCTTGGGTTGTTAAAGTAATTACAGATGGATGAGATAGCTACCTTGATTGATTGCTGGGAATAGAGAACCAATCTATCTCTCCCGGGGGTAATTAGAAGAAGGAAGCATTGATGAGTTCACTGCGTGTTGGTAGCGAGGATAGAGAGAACAAGAATGAGCAGCCTTCCATGAATAGAACACCAAGGAACCTTTCTGGATCTGCTTACAGCTAGCGAAGAGGAAAAGGAATGCTTGTTGATTGGACTGATGCGAGATAGCTAGATAGAGAATGAAAAAGCCTTAGATGAACTACCAAATAGAGGTCTTTCCCCGGATTGAACTCACAGAGATGGCTAACAAAGGGTATTGATGTTAATATCATTAGAATGGAATGGAGGGGAGGTGCTCTAACCACTAGAATGAGAATGGAGTCCTACTTTCTTTCCCTCGGCACCAAGCTACGAAGCCAATTGATCTATCTTGGGATGCTTTCCCGTAGATGAAGAATAGGATGGATCGGTCTATGCCCACTAACTAATTCTTTTTTGTTTGAAATGAGCCTGCGGCATGCCTTCTACGCGCTATACCCACTTGATTGAATGGCTTTGCCCTCTTCCTTGGCTTCAATCTCTGTTCCAGTAGAAGAAGAATAGGGCGCTTAGCCGGGAAAGAGCTTCTATCGCTAATGGTCACCGATCTAGGGCATCCTAACCTAGGGAACTCATCTATGGAATCTAGGCTCCTAGGACATAAAGGAAATGAGGACTTGTTCTGTTCGTCTATCGAGCATCTCCGTCTCTAGCTCTGGGTTCTCAGTTCGCTAACTAGTGTCAAAGAAAGGGTTTAGCACTTCCATTGGTCCATAGAATACCGAATCACTGACAGTCGACAAGACAGACTGATTTCACTCCCTCGATGGAGATTCATCACACTCTATGCACTAGCCCTTTTGTCAATTCATTAACGGACAGAAGCAGATTGAATTCGAGAATAAATAATAAGGGTAGGCAAGGCTTTTTAGCCCGTCCTTCTTCAATCAAGTACGAAAACAACACAAACTGATATGATCACACCCTGCTAGCGCCTCTCAGTGAGAGACCTTCTTTGATCTGTTCTCGTATCGGATGTTCCGGTTCACTCAGATTCCAATAAGATGGTATGGTATAGTAGGGTTTAATGGGCTGAGCCAGATGGATGAAATCTAATCTTTTCCTTTTACCACAGCTGGTTCATCATCCCAAACATCAGGGACAACCTTCCATTACTTGTTACGCTGAAAGATCAGATTGCTTGGTTCGTAGTTTCAAAGTCAGGGAGGGTGAAGCACGTGAACCTTGGTCAACAATCTTAAGCAGTCAAAGAAAGAACAGAAGCAGACATCATTCAATAAGAATGTGTGTATGAGTTACGCCCTTCCGAGAAGAAAGCAGAAAGCTAGTCTTTGAATCGCTTAGGATATGCATTGGTTGTTCTTCCCTCAATAGACAGATACGATAAAGAAAGATCTCACTGCTGGGAGGTGGAGATGGATAACACCCAAAAACAACTAAAGGCTGACCAGGTCGAAGAGGGAAGTAACTTGTAGGATAGGAGTCTCCCTTTCCCTATATATAGCCGGTGAGTGAATAAACAACCACAGGAGATCAGCCTTTCTTTACTCTTTCCAGCTGAAAGAGAATCTAGCTAGGTTCGTAGTGTCAAAGACAGGAGGTTCACAGCACTTTACCTTGTTGTTCAACAATCTTGATACCCATCAAAAGCAGTCCGTTTCCTTGAATGACCTTAGGAAGGGCTCATATGCTTTCAAAACGAGATCTTCTGTTGTATGTAGAGATGAAAATAGATAATGTGTCGTTGCCTGTAGCCTGTAGAAGGAGTGGGAGGATGGTCTTTCTTTGAGTTCGATAAGCAGTAGCAGTGCGTGAGACAAAGGAACGAGGTCACAAAGCCAAAGCATTTTCACATTTTATGTCATTGCCACTCTCATCAATCAAATGATTAAAATAATATATCTTGTAATATAGAAGGGTGTATGGGGTATGAGCAGAAAGACAGAACACCCATACATCATCTTCATCCCATGCTTGGCCCATCTAGGGGGCAGCATCAGAGGGAAGGAAGAACGGGTGTAGCACCTTTCCCTTGGTCAATAAAATTCGGATACCAACTGAGTCCTTTCCGCTCTCCGTAGGGCAAGCTCTAGCTATAGTAGTTCAGTTTTCAAAGCTTCTGACTGTTCCGTTCCCGTCCGGGTTAGTTCAGATGGATCGAGTAATTACATTCTAGAAGAAAGCAGCCAACCGGCCGCTCTTCTCTGGTTGTTCGTACTTGTCCGGTGCTTAGTTCAGATTCAGTGACCAGTGCTTGTCAGGAAAATGCTGTCTTTGAATGGCTGACCCGGCTAAGCGCTTCACAATGCGCCCAGTGACAGTGTTCGATTTCCGTGCCTGTCTACAGAACAGGAACGAGGTCGTCAAGAAGGTTTCAATCAGGTGTCTATCCCCACCTCAATCGGTTCGAGATTAAACATATACCGTGCTCCGCCTCCCATTTAAGTAAGATCTCCTCGTTGGTCGGGATTATGCCCAATACCCCACTCACTTCCATCAATCCAGCTGGTAAGTTCCAGTTTCTTTTGTGCATCTTTCTCCCATGCTTTCTCTGTTGGTCAACAACCAACCACATCTATAGTTCTAACTACTCCGTGCAAGAAAGACTCTATTTATGGAGGGAATTTGGATTTCTCATAGCAATCAATGTGGAACTGGTTGGATAGCGTATTTCAAGACAATCAAAGATGGTGGCTATTCCTGGGTTTCTTATACATCGTCTATCTCTGTTACGCCTTGATCTTGCACCGAAAAGATCGTAAAGAACTCGAAACCAAGATGATGGAAAAAGAGAGGATCGAAGAAATCGAGTTCCACTATTCTTGGAAAGGCGTCAAAGTCCGTATGCGATGCACCCCTTATCAGAAACCTGGACGCCATCCCTGCCCATGGAGTATAAGTGGGAGTTTCCTTTCCTTCTACCTCTTTCGGGCTTGTATACTATAAGGAGTATAATATACTTTACTTGTAGGAATACTAGAATAGGGAGTTCACTTAATCCAATTACAGCCCTAAGGTAAGGCTAACAAGTTTTCAAGCTGATAAAAGAAATCCGGCAGGAAAGGAAGAAATCAAATGGCAATCTCTGAGTCTGTGTGAGACCTTATAAGAGCCAGTTCCATTGGGCCTTCCCCTACATCTAATCCAGTGGAAGTTGTCGTTCCCGGGCCAGTAGCTTTGAAAGCCTAAAAGAAGGATTCTATTTCGGGTCCATCAAATACAAACGCAAGCTAAGGAAGTTTGAAAGCTATAGTTATAGTATTTGAATTTCAATAGAGCCCAGTAAAATTCTCTTTTCTTTCCTGCCTATTTCCTTTACCTCGGTGGGCAGCTAACGAAATCTCATAGAAAAAGAAAGGGGCTGGTTAACGAGTCTAACTAAGATTCGACTTGAATGATGTTTTTGGTGTTATTGGACAGAATTGTTGCCCTTTTTCCACGCCTCATTTTTCAGAATATGATTATGAGCTGCAGAACGCTTGAAGCTGGAATTTGAGCATTGAATACAGAATCTTTTTTGATTTATTGCCATCCAAATCTGCCACTTCTTTGGCGAGCCCTTTGTCATCCTTAGGTTATTTGTGGATCGGGTTCAGTCTTTATGAAGAAGGTAAGGTCTCTCGTTGAGGCGCCGTCAAAGCCGACTTTTGAGAAACAAAAGTGGAACAAATAACCTCGGAGATATGGATTGAAAGGCATTCCTCGTCCCAGCCATAAATCAATGGGTAAAGACGGGCGCAGCCAAATCAACCATTTCCTATCAAGACTGGGAGAACGGCGATTTGACAATCGACCAAGAGACAACTATCCTACCCCTCCAATCCTACAGAAGGTCATATATGAACCTCTGTACGGTATATTGAAACCGAATGGCACTTAAGCCATGGGGATGAAAGTCGTTACTGAGACAACGGATCGACAAAAGAAAGACCGGTACCATCTGACTCCTTTCGATATAAATTCTTTATCTCTCCCATCTTTCATCCATCTGGAAGCTCATTTTTCAACACTCCAGGAAAGTGAAAAACAGGCTCTGCTCCCGAGAAGCAAATGCATCTTCTCAACTGGAAGAAAGTAGGCTTGTGAACCAGAGATAGAACCTGGTGAATGCGTAAGCGCAGTGCCTTTCGTAACTATATATTATACCATACCTTCTTCCTGGCCGGCCAAGCTCTTTTCATTTACAACCCTTTCCTTTTCCGATCTCTCCGTTTGCAGTTCCTGCAGCTTTCCCCCCGGTGAAAGATCAATTGGTTCGCTCGATCTGGAATGGAACCGGATAATATGAAATGGGCTCTCGACCCAGGCCTTGCTTTTCAAAGAAACCAGTCCTATCGTATCGACTAAGGTTTCCCATCCTAGCCTATCCCGGTGTCTGCTACCGAAAGAGAGAATCGGTCTAAGTGCAGCTCAAAACCAGCCCAACCTCTTCATGGTCACATCCCCTTATCCGACGCTTTTCGTGTTGTTGCATGTGCCTTACGGTATCCAGATCCAGTCCTCTCTGCTTCCTATGATTGAAGTGAAGATCCGCAATGTCTGCTTTCCTTACTCTAACAAGTAAGCAAGTCAACTACCTTGGTAAGAAAAAAAAAGGATTTCATAATAGAACTGGGGACTAGAGGCCTCTCCGATTGAGAGGATAAAGTCTGTGATTCAAAAACCAAACCAGTTGTTAGAGCTGGGTCGGATAGGCAATCAACATGATTGGTCCCGACCCAGTTTAAGTAGTTGGGTGTGAGTGCGCTTCTTCAATCTAGGTAAGCGAAAGCAAGCAGTAGATCGAGAAAAGAAAGAATACGGATTGCAACCTACAGATGAAGAATAGAATTAAATAAGAAGAGGAATCAATCGTTCAGTGATCGCTACGCTTGATTGGGGCAGGCTACCCACACTGTTTTGGCTAAAAAGCCATCTCCTTGCCTCACAGTTTACCTACTCCAAAGTGAAGACAAAAAAATCTGTCTAAATAGCTCCGGTGGAGCTTCGCGGGGATCGTACGTCAGCCAAGGCCTTAGACCGGAGTCCCTGCAGGTTCTCAGCTTCTGTTCTTTCATAACCTCCTCGGTGCCTCTTCCTGGCTACTCCACTCCCAGTCGGGATGGGTGCCACAGCTTGTACTGGCTAATTCTTTATATATAACCTATCTTTCCATTTGAAGGAGTCTATCCCACAGCTTAAGTCTGAAACACTACTATATCGGAATCGGACGAAAAGTCTTTCCCGGCCTCACTGAGTGGATCTGGTGCCCACACTTTATATAGTCCTTTTAGCTTTATTGGAGGATGTGCCCAAGCTTCTTTTGCTAAAGCACATCTCCTGTCTGAACCCTTGACCGATTCGAAATGAACAAACCCACATTTTTGAAAGAGATGATCGAGTCTGCCATCCTAGGCGGTTCTCCCGTAGCGTCTCTGCCGGCAACTTTCTAAGGTTCAGGTTTGTCTGCCTATCCTAGGTGACCATCTTCGTCTACTACAACTAGGGGTGTGTGCCATAGAGTGTGGTTCCAGGTGCATTTCCAGTTTTGATAGTTGTTGTCCTTCCTCTGTGATTCAAGACAAAGAGTATAGGCTAGAGTGGCTTTCCCGAGTGAAAAAAAGGTATAGTGGAATCTCCGAACGAACACTTCGAATCTGTATGCTCGTGCTTTCCGGGAAGGCTGGTCCGGTTAGTCCTTCTCCAATTAGCATCTCGCCTGATCGTCCGCTGAATAAATCGCACATGCTCCAAGGACTTCACGGAATTAGGAGGCACACAGGTAGGTATACCAAGATAAATGCGGGTAAGCCACGGGGTAAATAACCCCTTAATAAAAGCATGCATTTCCAGACAAGAAGATTGATTGTGGAGGAATTGTCCACATGATGAACCAAACGGAGCTTGAGGGGCAGAGTGAAGTTACCATTTGAGGAGCAGATGTCCCGGCTGGTAAGGGAAATGAATGAAAGAAGCTTCTCCAATAGGAGGCATGTGTTGAGCATTTGTTTCCTTTGGCAGCTGAAGTTCCAGTGCCATTTGAGTAAGGAAGATTGGCCAATCTGAATGACTCCCTGTGAGACTTTGAGAGCAGATGTATTAGTAGTTCCATTTCTAGTTGAAAACAACAAATTAGAATTCAATCACCAAGTGGATATCTCGATAACTAAAGGTGCCAAGCCTCGGATTCGACTTGAAATGAGGATAAGGGTTCCAGCTAGATATGTATGATTCACCCGGTACCTGGTATTGGTAGTAGCATCCGTCTCTTTCCCCTCCCTCTGTATGAGTAGAGAGGCTGAGGGGAGGTCTACTAAAGGGCTACTCCACCGGACGATTGTTGTCTTCTTTCAATAATGCTTTGTTGGTCACCGCTGCGAGGCATCGCCTGTTGTACAGTTGCTTTAGCCTAGGAGCCAACCTAGCTAAGGTTCACTCCTTTTTTTTATTTCCTTGAGGATGAGGACTTTTCATTCGATAAAGGACTTGAGATAGACAATTGCAGTGAGTCTTATCCCGGGTATGGGACCCTAGGCCCTGAATCTATTATAGTGTTATAAGTCCTCTTTCTTTATTTGCATAACCTCGCATCACACACAACAACAGGCATGGTTGCGCACCAACCGGAGTCGGTCCTTGCATTCAAATAGGGGAGCTCTCAAGCTCGATATTTTCTTTCTCGGTTGATACCAGCACACAAGGATCTTCCCTATGAACAGGAGGCAAGATTTCCGCAGCTCCGAACTTTGACCACGAAACAGAGAACAAGGCTGAAAAGAAGCTTTCTTCACTTTGACGATCCTAGTGTGAGTGGATGCGTAGTTTGAAAGTATTTCCACCTGAACCAGGGTCGTGCTGAACCTTTTTCTGGCTGACGTTCCTTGGAGGTCCACATGGACTTAGAATGAGGAAGTAAAGCATCGAATTCCATGTGTTCAGCATGGATTTCAAGATGAGGAATAGCACAAAAGAGGAAGCGTCCGGCATGAGAGATGGCTTCAGACTCGACCTGAAAGGTGCCAGTTACATCTATTGGACCAGACGGAAATACAAGCTTTCTTGTAGCATGCATGGGTTCGACGTATTCTTTTGCTTGAATTCGACTAGATCCCTTACCGCCTAGTAGTTCTCACTGGTAGGCTACCGGGGAAACTCGGTGGAGCCGCTGGTGGTTATTTGTCTCTTTTTCCCTGAGTGGGCGCCCTAGTCGACCTCTTCTCTTTATCCATTCCACTTTCTGTAAACCCCTGACTCTGTGTCTCGCGCTTTTCAGCCTGAATTCCATTCCCGTAATTCTTCTATTCTATGAAACTACATACATCAATTAATAAAATAGTATAGTAATAGAATCTAAGATAGAGTCTTACTTACAAGTGGCCCTTTCGGGGACTCTTGGGTGAGACTGGAAAGCAATACGGATTATACCCTTCCCTTCGTGCCCCTCACCCGAGGTCACCAGTTGTCCATTCAATCCGATCGGGGAATAAGCCAAGACCCTCCTTCCGAGGGTTAGGTTCAAGGGTTGATTCGAAGACGCATCTCCTCTCTTCGGGAAGCTAACAAATAAAGAAAGCTTTTGGCCTCCTTGCCTCTGTATGAGCCTTTTCGCTAATATGCTCGGTAAGGGTTCCTTGCTTGTGGAGTTCCTTCTTGGATTGAGGGAGTACGGAACCAAGCCCGGTGTTCTCTCCCATTAAGTTAAGCAATTTCTAAATTCATTCAAGGCTTGCTTTTAGAGCAATGAAGCTGAAAGATGAATTGAGAAGATCCAGAGCGAACTAATGAGTTTGAGTTCATGAGGTTTAGAAGCTAAATTGCACGAGCATTAGAGTAGCTAGGATTTGATACGAGTGAGACGAAGACTCGATGGTTCTTACAGACCAATCTCGACAAATAACATAAATTGGACAGTAACGAATACGAATTCATTCCATTCGAAATTCTTTGTCTCTCGACTTATAATTTGAAGGTTTTTATTCCATTGTTGAAAATCGAAGTTGTGTAACGCATATAGTTATCGATTGATAAGTGACTTCGTTTCCAAGCTTTTCCGTAAGTAAATCCAGCTCGTCTTTATTCTCTTATTCCATTCATGAGTTGCTAACTGACTATTTATCAATAGTGTGATTTTTCTCAGGTGACTGATCGAGTTGAATCAGAAATTAACAGATAGGGGAATGGCCTGCTCTAGATGCTCTCGAAGCAGTCGTAAGCCTAAGGTAAGGTTTGAAATCCTTAGGTTTAGCCTAGCCCTTTATCGAAGAAAATGGAAAAAAATCCCGCCGTGAAAGTGGCACGAACCGGGATATCCTATCGGAAAGAGAAAGGCATTAGCCAATCCCAGGAACGGAGCGTAGAAGGTATGAGTTCGACACCCGCTTAGCCCATAGCTTTATGGCTTAGAAGAGTCGCTGGCATTGGCTCTTTGCTTTAGGGACAGTCGATCAAGGGGATGACGGAAGATGGCAGAGAATGTAGAAGATAGCCACAGACAAGGGCTTTCGGCAAAGAAGGTGTAGGCGGAATAAGCTGTGATTGGATTGGACCAAATAAATGCCTTTTTTTTACACCATTGCATTGGTCCATGCCTCTCTCATTCTAAAAGTAGCTGTCTCCATCCCTTCTATGAGCAGGGCTTTGAACCTCGGATGCAACTCATAAACTTTTTTGTTATTCTGTAAAGGAAAGGGGCTGGGAGTCACTACTATTACTACTAAGGGACCAAAAAACCTTTCTCGTCTGTCATGGAGAACCTTCCCGGGCTCTAGCTCTACCATAGACTTAGAATAAGCGGGACTAGAGGACAAAGCATCGAGAAGAAAAGCCTTCAGAGCCAAGACCTACTCCTAAATCAGCAGAACTACGGATGAAGCAAGAACTCTCATCCTACAGACATCAAAGAAATCGCTGTCTAAAGCCAATGATTAGCGAGCAAGCAAGCCAAGCCGCAAGGAAAGGGTCACCGAAGTAGGGGACCGCAGCTAGCGAAGTGAACCGTTAGAAACCGGGGTATAAATAACAACAAGTCAGGCATGAAAGCCAAGTGAAGTGACCAGAGGGTTAGGGTGCGGCGCCAATTCTTAATTGTGGTGTGAGGCAGTCACTTCGTCACGACGAACAAAACCAATGGCAGTAAAAGCAGATGTCTGGTCTCGGTTAAGCCCAACGCTACATGGTTATGTAGCTCTTATTGGATTAAAACCCATGATACAAGAAGGTTGTATATAGATCTAGCAAATCCGTGTCTTAAGCCCACCCAGAAGGCTAGTTGGTAGAGCGATCAGTTTATCTGAATAAAGGTAGGTTCGAATCCCATTTCCTCCGGCACGGAAGTGGAACGGGCGGGCGAAATTACGTGAGAGAGAGAACCTCTTGGTGTGTGTTGGTGGAGTCCCCCGGAGGACAGAAAAGCACTACCTACTTAGTGAGCGGAGAGCCCGTTGCGCGTTGTTTTGACCGGCCTATCTTCTTTTGATAAGCAAGCTCCCTCCGGCAGTCCCTGGGCGGCTCTCGGTTCTTGAGCATGTTGGGAGAGGAGATTAGGCGGCAGTTGAAAGAGCTGCTCGAAAGCTTGACGAACGAAAAAAGCCCTTTCTTTTCAGTTATTAGTCAAGGGCTTTTCCCTGACTAGTCAAGTGGTAAGTAAGGTAGGGCGCTATTCGATGAAGAAAACATAATTTAGGAAAGTGGTTCAGGTAGCTCAGCTGGTTAGAGCAAAGGACTGAAAATCCTTGTGTCAGTGGTTCGAATCCACTTCTAAGCGGGCTTTGGGTCCAAAGGACAGGTAGCCGGGAGCGAGCCGGATTTTTTTTAATTCAAGTGAAAGAGGAAGCAAAAAAAAATGTGAGCGCTCCTGCACTATACGGCTTTTTGGCGTCGCCCTATCTTGCTGGAGGCAGATTTTCTAAAAAAAGCGGTTGATTACTCGGATTGGTTCTCGCGTCCCTATGCCCAAAAGGATGGGCGAGTTCGGTTCGAGTCTTCATCGATCGGGTGGATCTATATGCTGAGGGGGGTGAGACGAGGTGTAGCGCAGTCTGGTCAGCGCATCTGTTTTGGGTACAGAGGGCCATAGGTTCGAATCCTGTCACCTTGATGTGAAGTGCACAGCCCGGCACAGCCTAAAGAGCACCCGTAGTAAACGCTCTTTTAGAAAGATAAAAAAATAGACCGCCCTTGATCTGATCTGGGCGGGATCTAAAGCAGCATTTCTTCCAAATCGGGGGCAAGCTTGAGATAGATTTTATAATATGCTTAACACAACACATGCAATTCGAACGAAGTTTTCTCGGAATGAAAGTCACTCCGTTGGGTTCAATGCCCGCTAGTCCCATGCATCCTTCCTTTCTGTTGGTCAACAACCAACCACATATCACTCACTACTCCTACATGAAGGGACTCTCTTTCTGTCCGGAGGGAATCATTCTTTCTCAATCAATCATGCCTCAACTGGATAAATTCACTTATTTCACACAATTCTTCTGGTCATGCCTTTTCCTCTTCTTGCTTTCTATTTTCTTCCACTACTTTTTTCCTTCCTTTAGGTATACAAGTGCGTCTCTTTTGCTTCTATCTAACAAGGCCCAAGTTACAGCGGGCTCTTTCTATTATGAAATGGTTCATCTTTTTGTTCACCATAGGAGGACTCACTGGAATAGTCCTGGCAAATTCTGGGCTAGACATTGGTTTGTCGGTCAAGGCGGCTATCCTAACTGCCGATGAGGCTCCTTCTATGTTGATGTATGGGGCTGATGCTGGCTCTGAAACCAGCGTCAACCAAAAGGTCTACCAAACCCCCTTTCCCGCCCGGGGCCCGTCGCTCCGACCCCCACTCCTCCGGCGAAGGACTCGGTTGTGGAAAATCTTTTCCAAGACCAAATCGAAGATTTATGCAATAACTGCATGAATCAACTCGTCTCCTGGGGGTTACCCACTTGTTTCCGGTGTCTTTTTTGCTCATGCCCCTTTAGTGGGTGTTGCCAATAAGAGAGAAAGAACGCCCAAATGCGATTGAGGGGCAGCTGACCGAAAGGAAAGCTTTCTGGCAGGCTTTTGTTTTGGCTTGAGAGGGTCCAAAGTAGCGGAGTGAAAGGAAGGCCTTTCTCATAGCGAGTAACCTTGACTTTGGTTGCTTCTGTGAGAAAGGGGTGGGGAGAGGTGAGGAGGGCCCCATCGCTTGAATCCCGCTTTTTCTTTCTGAGTGCCACCTGGAAAGCGGGGTGCCGCCATATTGAAAGATTTTGAGGGACCGACACCGGACGGGCATACCTCTAATCGTTGGTTGGATCCGGTAAACAGGGTAGCTCCAGGTACGCTTGGGGCTGGATTGAATCCTAAACATATTATTAAAGAGATATATGCGTCAACCAACTAAGACAGATTGAAGTCAGTTACAGGTTGGAAGTGGGACATCCTTTACGCTCAAGAAAAGGAGAACGATCCTTTGGTCCAGCCCAGCCTACAGAAGCCTTCAACTAACTAAAGCAAGAGACAGCTAGCCTAACAATGAAATTACTGCTCCTAGACATTAATATAATAGACAAAGGAGAGAGCTATAGACAGAGAAGTCTAGAATGCTCTTGTTTCATAATCCAAAACTCTCATATCTCCAGCCCATAGATAAGGACAGGGACTTAGCTTAGGACTGCAGGAAAGAGGATAGCCACTAGGCCGGCTACTATATATAAATAGAATCTAAAAGCACTAAAAATATATGGGAAAGCATCTTCTATAGGATAAAGAAATCCATATTGGCTTACAGGGCTTATCCCTACTCTTATGCTTGACTAGCCATTTTGCAAGTTTAACTTGCAAAAAAAGAACCGGGGACACGTATCGCTCAAATCATTGGCCGGGGGGAAAGGCTACACCTAAGACCGGGCAAGATGCCTAATATTTACAACGCTCTGGTAGTTCAAGGTAGAGACTACCGGTCAATAAATGAATGTGACTTGTGAAGTACAGCAATTCTTATATTAGGAAATAATCGAGTTAGAGCTGTAGCTATGAGTGCTACAGATGGTCTAATGAGAGGAATGGAAGTGGTTGACACGGGAGCTCCTCTAAGTCTTCCAGTCGGCAGGGCTACTCTAGGACGAATTTTCAACGTGCTTGGCGAACCTGTTGATGATTTAGGCCCTGTAGATACTCGCACAACATCCCCCATTCATAGATCTGCGCCCGCCTTTATACAGTTAGATACAAAATTTTATATTTTTGAAACAGGAATAAAAGTAGTAGATCTTTTAGCCCCCTATCGCCGTGGAGGAAAAATCGGACTATTCGGCGGAGTGGGGGAGCGTACTCGTGAAGGAAATGATCTTTACAAGGAAATGAAAGAATCTGGAGTAATTAAAAAAACATTGCAGAATCAAAAGTGGCTCTAGTCTATGGTCAGATGAAGGAAACTCTGTATCTGTAGATCATGTAATTCCTGCGCCTACTAAAGCACCAAGGATCATATGAGTATATAAGAATAGAACAGAATGGTTGAGATTCAAGGAAAATTGTACATTGATCTCAACTGTGTATAAACAGTATATATATATAGTATATGATACAACATGTTAGGCAATTTCAAACAAAAAAGAAAAGATTACAACCATATCTCTAGAGTCCTAAGTTACAGGAGAGTCTTTCTCTCTGTTAGTTGGTTATCTAGCCAAGATTTGTGGAGGTGGAGATAAAAACTATCTCTTGAGAGAGGATTTTGCTGGTGATGAAAACCTTGGACCCTTATCACTTATACGCCCCCGCAAGATGGTGCTCTCATTGGAGACACCAATCTTGGACCGTAAGATTGAGAACCGTTGCTGGGATAATGATTTCGTGAGAGCATCAGCGAGTTGATCCTTGGTTTGGTTGAGACACGAGACACTTGAAGCAAGCATTTAGATACTTTATCACGCACAAAATGATAATCAATGGCAATGTGCTTCATGCGAGAATGGAAAACAGGATTGGCACACAATCTCTAGGATAGGTTCCTAAACGTGCTATATCTAGGGACAGGACAAGGGTCTTAGCGAAAGAGGTAGGGCGAAAAGCGACCAACCGAAATAAAGGGGCTATGTGCACTTAACGTGATCGATGGATCTGTCAAAGCTTTCTTTTATTACGCGTGTACCTATCTCCAACTCCGATAGGGTCAATATATTTAGGATAGTTTGACATAACCAGGCATTCATTCCTTAGTCACGAGTGAGCAGCTGCTTCTCCTAAAGACTGGGCTCCCAAGGCATAAGAAAAAGAGAAAGCGGATTAGGAAAGATTCCAAAGATTGCTTTACTCATAGACAGGGTTCAGGTTAAGTACGCTTAAAATAAAAAGGATAAAATAAATTCATTCTAAAAACGGAGGGAGGTGGGAAAGGTCCCGAATCGAATCCCAAGAGACTCAGTTAGAGCAATTACCAAATCCAGCAGAATTCATCCCTACTGTTCTCCTTCACTAACTGATAAAATGTTCGTTACGCAGTACAGCTAGTTACCTCAGTGACTCATCAGTTACTCAGTTACAGTCAATGTGAACTTAGTTTCCCCGACTCTCACTGCTGCTACAGCATCCGTCACTCTCACTCTGAATCTGGGACTATTCAATGATACAGTCTCAAAGAAGGATTTTCACTGCAGCAGATACTTGAATTGGCTTTCGATCTAAAGACTTGACTTTCACTTTCGACCAGCTTCTATTTGCTAAAGCTTCACTTGCTCAAATTCGGTCAGACTCTTGTAAGCAGCTTTTTTTTGTGCAAGCTCAGGCCAAAGAATTCACCCAGCAAAGTCCAAGATATCTTTCCTTCCCATAATCTCCCTTGGGAAATATCAGCATCTATTAGTTCAGATTGTGGTTTTTCTAAGGTGACTGATCTTGGAAGATCTTTTTTGGTGCCTATTTTTCGGCAGACGCAGTAATCTTTATGCTTCTATTTTAAGTAGAGTCTAGACTAAGTTAGCGAGATGGAAGGCAGGGCTACGTTGATTCAGTCTGTGACTCAGTCAATCCCAGTATACACGATGCATACTACTTATCTACCCACAAGAGTCTGTAATTCTTTTTATCAACTAAATAGGGACTTCTTGTGGTTGTTGTGTTGGAACCGGCTGCTTACCAATGCCAATGAGCAGCGTTTCAGGAGGCATTTGTGTCAGATTGGTACTTTTTCCCGATGTAATCAATCTCTTGAAAGATTGGAGCATGTATTCAAGCAGTGTCCTCGAGCTCATCAGGTCTAGTTGGGTTTGTATTCCAAGGAAAGTTAGTTGGGCCATGCTGCTAGCTCGTTCATGGATTGGATTCGTTTGGGGTGTTTAAATACTTTTTGTCATATTATAGGGGCAGTGCTATGTAAGTAGAGTGGCATGTTAGTTTTGGCTGCTCTCTTTTTATTTCTGTTAGTTATCTTTTCATGTAACCAAAGTCTAATAATAGCCCTAGCGCTAACATACAAAACTGGTCACATAAAAGGGCAAAAGAGACGAAAGCCAAAGCATTGACTGAAGAGGGGGGCAAAGAGAGATTCGCCTTTGACTCCTTCTCTGCCTACTGACTGCTACGATACACTGGAACTGGTAGAAACTGTAGAAACCCCTGTTGTTGAGCGCAGTTGGTGTATTTGGAATCGTACTTTCCGCGTTTATACGCTTGAGTGTTTATACGCGTCAGCATATCAATTTGATAAAGGGCGTGAGCACTCCACTCAAGTATTTGGAAGTGCTCAAGGCCCACTTTTCATTCAAATTCCCCATAGCTAGAACTCACTGTTGGGCGAAGGTCAGGTTTAGCGGAAATAAGGTTAAAAGGTTATTTGACTCTTGTGCTAGAATTGCTTTTTTTGGGGAGAAAAATGAAAATTATCGTAGTGTAGTTACAGTCAACACAGTAGCTTTAACGTGAGCAGCGCTTCGCTCCTTAATAGGATAGGCTATACACCGTGCTGAATGAAAAAGTTTCCCCATTCCCATTTCATTTGTAAGGACAACCCTTACCTCCTCTCTTCCAACTAGAATGCTGTTATTTGAGGCGTTCTGGTTTGTTTTGCTTATGCACACCGGGCTGCTTAGTAGGAGGAATAGGCAAGCGGTGTGCTAGAGTGATGGATATATAATTTTTTTATGAAGCATCAGCTGAACATTGACCCATATGGGTCAATGTTGGATCCAACCGGTCCCACTCGTTATTCACCCAGCGATTGGATTGAGATTTCCTTTTCGGAATCTTCTCCATCTGAATGAAGTTGTCAGAACTGCCACCATCGAGAAGAATGCGCACGGTGGTGCCTGCAATCGACCCAGAAAAGTAGATAGTACATTTGCCATAAGTGCCATGATAAGCTTGTAATGACAAATGATGCAAAGTTGGAGAATCATCCGACGGAAGATCCGGTGGAACAGGTTCGGCGACAACAAAGGAGGAAACATCGCCATCCGGTTCATCCACCTGCAGAATCATGTATAGGCGATTCGGACATGCTTCCACGAGAATTTATCGTCGCAAGTAAAGCACAACCCCTTTTCCCGTCGCAGTTGCATTTCTGCTGCCGACAATTTCTTCACTGGTGGCAGAGGCTTAGTTGGAGGAGACGGAAGGAGAGGCGGCAATGCAGATTTAGTTGACGTAAGTGAAGGAGAAGATGAATTGGACGGAGAGGTCCGCATCGATGAGGAAGGCACCATTGGTTTTTATCGTGCAACCGAACTCTGTAACAGGTAGCGCTCGTCAAATGAACGAGCCAGTGATGCAGCTCGTACCAAGGAAGTAGGAGACTGGGAGATGACATCACGTCGGACCTCAGGTTTAAGACCATCAAGAAAGAGGATCAGACCAAGTGCGAGATTGGATCAAAAATTGCGTATGAAAGGTTGTCTATCAGAGACTATCTATCTAGTACGATCGATCAAGTCATTCAGTAAAGTCTCTTCGTGTTGTGTTTCTGGAATTCTATTAGAGCGGGTAGTTGATATCCCAATGCTTTCCTGTTTCCCGTGTGCACCCTTTCCCATGTCTTTCTTGGTTGGTAAACCGGCGCTATCTTGCTGCTGGATGTTTTTGATCAATAGAACAGGAAGAGGAGCAAAATGAGAAATCAAAGAAAGGAAATGATACGAAATCAATTTAGTATTAGTAAACGCTTTCTTCAAGATGGTAATGGTATAGTGGTCCTAATTTCGGGACTTTCCTTCTTGATCTTCATGGCGGTATGCTATTGGATTTCGATGATCCTGGGGGACCACCCTTCCTTCTTTTGGCAGATATTTTGGTCACTAGCAGGGCGATCCCTCTCCCTTCTCTTTGGGAAAATCGGTTTTTCAGGGGGTCTGGCCTTCGCCATTGGTTTGGCGGTCAAGGCTATCCTAACTGCCGATGGGGCTCCTATGGTAATGTATGGGGCTGATGCTGGCTCTGAAGCCAGCGTCAACCAAGAGCTACATCACCCTTCCCGCTCGGGACCCGCCGCTTCCAGTAGTACCGTCGAGCAGCCGGCCCCCATCCAACAACCTCTGAATGATATAAATGAGCTGCAAGAGGGGGAGGCTCCTGGTCAACCCGCCGGGGTCAGGGAACCAGAAGAAGCCCCTACCTTGGAGTTTCTAAAAAACAAAATACAACGCGTTCTGCGAAAAAGCAGAAGACTACGCTCTAACGTTCTGAAAGACATTGAGGATGATCTTCAGCTAGAATCAGCTTCCAACCAGAAACTCCATAAAATAAACGAGATTCTGGATGATATTTTTGCCAGACGAGAAGATCTCATAAATTCCGGGCAAAGCCTAATTACTGAATTAACTTTAACGGGTAACGAGGGGGAAAGAGAACAAAGGGAACAGAGACGGGGGTTAAGTTGAGTTGGTAGGTTGGTTAGGATATGGCTTGCTTGCTTTTTGGGAGGTAGACTTGGGCAGCAAGCTATCTTTTCCCGAAAGCAGAAGCAAAAGTAGCTCGAGCCGAAGGCGCGAGCGAGGCCACCCCTACTGGACTGGGGTGGGGAAGGGAGAGTGGGAAGTGGGCTCCCTTCGCTTTATTTATTCTATTTATTGAGAACATTGGGTCCTAATCGGTCAAACAAACCTATGTGAAGTTATGGAAGATGCTTCTTTTATGATCTATAGACGAGACGTTTTAGCACCTAAAGCGTACGGCACTTCACTCTGAGGAGATAAACGATAAGACTAGATTTGACTTCCTTAATATCCCTCAGGATATAGAGAGGAGGAATTTATGGAAGACATGGTTTGGTCGAGATCGGAAACATTCTTTAGTTTTTTTCTTTGTGAATTCTGGGTTGTACGTCAATCCAGGCTCGGCAGTGAGCCATCACATCACTGTCTAGTCCTATCCAAACATAAGACTATAAGACTAATGACGTCTTAGTACATTAAGCCATGCCATGGGCAGGCTGGTACGTCAGTTTAGGAATCAAGAAAGGCAAGTAACTTCGAAAGCAGCAAAAGGTCCGCTTAGTCTATGATATGACACTCAATGTAGTCACCCCCTTGAGAGCTAGTTCCTTCCCTTACCAGTGCTGCAATCAGGCTTGGCACCTTCCCGTTCTGTCTACTGCCCTTATGAAATTGGCTATTCTGTGAACCTTTATTACAAAACAAAACTTCACATTGGCCAATTTCACACCTTCCGAATGTGACAGCTAAACCAATTCGCTTTCAGGAACAGGATAAAGGATAGGGTCTTTCAGCTAAAGATCAATCTATAAAGCAAAGGGTAAATGTGTTAAGCATATCACAACATATGCCAATAACTTTCTTTCGGGAACATTCGACTCCACTAACAAAAAGCACCCCCAAAAAAGTGACACTCTATAGAGTACTCAAGGTCAATCAATAACGACCGGTGGGATCCCTTCTTCACATTATGTATGGGCTACTTATCTTCTTAGTTCCCATACTATATCTATCTATAGTCAGGCAAAAGTCTTTTGCAGCCGAAGTCGGCTCGAGGAATTTCTTTAACCCGGGAAGTCAAGAATTGAAAGAAATGCCGGTTCAACAAATAAATTCAAGCAATCAAGACCAGCACCGTAATAGTTCTAGGAGATTAATCTTATCTCGACTCTTATAGTTTTCTAGTTCTAGGTAAATTGAAGCCTCGATAAGGAAAACTAGCTCTGGAGCTAAGGCTAAGCTATTACAGAAATAAAGTCCATAATCTCAGAACATAAGTCAAAGCAGTTTGTAAAGAAAAGGGTCGGTGCCATCTCTGCTGCGATAGAGGATGAAGAATAATCCGTAGGCAACTGGTCGTTACTAGAAGATGATAAAGCTGCAGGCTGCTCTTTATTATTAGAAGAGCGAGGTGCAAGTGCTGGCTGCTAGAGGGCTGCGACCCTGATTCCCTTGATACTCTGACTCTCCCTGATGCACGGGAGACGCAGGAAAAACCACTGGTGAAAAAGATCCATAAGATGCTGATCCAATAGGCGCCTACTAAAAAAAGGGGGAGTTGAATAACTCGTGCTCATGGAAGGTAACATGCCGGGACGGCGAAAACGAGATGATCGGTAGAGCACTTCAAACCTTCTGTGAACCTTGCTTCACGGTACACTCTTTCTACCTTTTGCCATCTCAAAAAAACCAATCCGTTTTTCTTCCATAAAAAGAAGACGGGATAGATAAGCTTATGTGATATTTCCCGCCTTCCTTCTAATCATGTTATTACATAATCTTATGTTCCATATTCCATCTTTGGTCGAGTTGATCCTGCACCAAGCCAAGCCCTGGACTAGTTCTCGACAGATAGGATAGCCCGAGGGAGGATGGGAACTCCTCTCTTTGTTCCTTTGCACTTCATCATGCCCCTCCTTCTTTGGTCGGGGGCCCCCTATTAGATTAGATGTAGGGCCCTCTCCCTCTCCCGGTCGGGTCGACACCTTTCAAAGATCTTCCTGGATAGCAGTTAGAGGCCGGGGATAGCAATAGCAGTTCCAGAGGTCTTCAATGAGATCATGGAACACATTCTCTATCGGTCCCCTTGGCCCTGGTACATCTTGTTCGGTAACGAAAGTACCCCGTTTAAGCCAAAAGCAGAGGGCAGAAAAGTTCGTGGATTGATCGGGTTTCGTGTACTTATTTTCTTATCGAGATCGAAAAGAATTTCATAAGAGAAGATGTTGTTAGCAGAGGAAAGGGGAAGAAAGAACAAGAAAGTACCTTTCTTTGGTCCCATCACGGCGAGCGGGCAGCGCTCTTCGGTAGAGCTGAAAACCGATGAAGACAGATCGATATGATATAAAGAAAGGGGCTGGCAAGGCTGGCAGAAGAAGCGGAAAGAAAAGAGATAGATAGAGTGATCCCATCTCGCAAAAGTCGAATTGCGTCATATAAGAATGATCGCTAAACCTTCGTCTGCTCGGGCGAACGATAAAAATAATATCATCATTCCATCTCGGGAGATCCCCTACTGTACTCTTAGCCTTTCTTTGTACCGTACCGGGGAAGCTCGGTATCGATAGAGGCTGTACGAATGAGATGAAACAAAGCGGTGAGATGAAACCTGAGATGGAGATACCCTAGTTCAAAAGCGATTTTTTGCTCTTCTTCCTGTCGTCCCACTCTTTATAGGATTTCCGTTCAATAAAATAGTGACTTCGAACTTCGCTTCGACTTGGTAATCTGAGCTATGACTAGCTCTTCTGCCGCTGTCGTGAGTTCGTCCGCCGTCAGCATTGGTTCAGAGCTCTTGGTCCTGGACGAGTTCGACCACGTATACATACCCCCACCAATCCTAGGTAAAATGTCCTGTCCACGTTTCCCAAGGAAGCAGAAGGACAAAAGTTAGAATCTTAATGTTGTACTTTCTCGAGCTTTCCACCGCTCCTGTCCGAGATGGGTCGCTTCGCTTGCAGAGAAGAGAGGAGATTTCTTTTCCTAAAACCTATTATGGGGCACTCCCTACCCCAGAGACTCCTCTTGTTTGTGCTAACTGACCAAAAGGGATATGATGGATCGGCCGGCTTGCTCTTGCTTCTGCAGCTATTGGACCCTTTTATTTTAGGCTAAAACAAAAAAAGAAAGAGCATTACACCCAGACCAGACCAAATTGCTTTGTTTGGTACAACAAAAAGCCTTGCCTTATCATCGGAAGACGGATCCGTGTAAACTGACCCATCGGATATGAGTGAAGCGACCCATCGGACAAAGGAAGAAGGGGCGCGGGGCGAACGATCCCTAATCTTTCTTCTCGATGAGTTCAGTTACCCGCCGAATAGTAGAGTATTGACACCGAACAAGCATCGGAAGGGCCAGATGGATAAGATAAAAAGGGGTGGGTAGAGTCATCTAGCGAATCCTCTTTGTAAGAGGTGTTGCCAGAAGCGTATTCGGGACCCATCATTTTGATGAGTTCACGGATTCCCGTACTCACCCAAGGCACTAGCGCGAGACCACGAACCCTTTTCAAACACGTTTTTTAGGAATCGACATCCCTATCTCTATGTTAGGAGTCTTATCTCCGGCGAATTCGTAAAGCTATTTAGATTGATATCTGCTAATCCTAGTTATTATAAAATTGTCTTTTACCATGAATCAGCTATGACTGACTGGCAACAACAATCTATTTGATTCTAGTCTTTCTAGACTAATAGGTCAACAAATAAATCCTAGTCAGACTGATTTTTCAGCAAATTCCATATTAGATATTAGATTAGACAGCTGCAGAAACGGAATCATCCGTTGCAGCAGTAGACGAAGAAAGGGCAGAAGACGAATCAAAAGAATAGACAAAAGAGCTCTACACTCTCTCTTTGGTCCTTCAGTTCTTCAATCCTAGAATGGAGACTGTCGTTGAATAGATAGCGTCAGAGATTAGAGAAGATGCTCTTTCTTTGTATACGAAATTCAATTGCTTTCTTGAAATCAATAATTGATAGACAGACTAGATAAGGAAGACCCGAACAAGGACCCACTGCTTTAAAGATAGATGGGAGGATAAGGTGCTGCGCCTTAGCTATTCGTTTTCTTTCTGGCCCCTAAATAAGTGTCACTCGCCCTATCATCAATAAATAAGGAGAGGGCTGGGCTTGAGACCCTTAAACGATAAGGAAGGTGCTTCTCTTACTTCTTTCGTTAGCGCAACGTGCGGAGCTGCTCGAGCGAAGCGAAGAGGTTACTAGTAGCTGTTACAGTCCTGTCCATGAACTCGAACTCTGAACTCTATTTCACTTCGAAGGCTTTGGCCGGTCCTTGTTTACTATTTATATTATATAACTTCATTTCCAGCAATCAAACCTTTCTTCCAAACTGGAGAGCTATAGCCAAAAAGCCGAGAAAACAAGAGATCGGAAGAAGGGGAACAAAATCCTTTTTTGTTTAGCCAATAGGCCCGGCCAGGGAGATCTTTTAATCAGACGTTAGGGTAGGCTAAGACGGGTCTGGTACCTTGAAAGGAAAGAGGGGAATAGCATATTAGACCGAGCCAGAGTCTGCTGTTCCTGTCCGCGATATAGCAGTTCCAACCAAGGGAAGGGAGTGAAGTTACTAGTATTCCACTAGTAACTCTCTCCCAAAGACGTAACTCTAAGACTTTGGCAAGCAGGGGGTGCCCCAACATCCCTATTTATTGGGAAGAGCGTCTCCGCACGTTGCGATATCGATAGAACCGAATCAACAGTGAATGAAAGACCCCATCCACTAAGGCCGACTCGAAAGGGTTCGGAATGGAATGGGACTAATAGCTGCTGGACAGGTGACTTTAGAGGCTCTCAGGTTGGCTGAGACAGGAAAGGCAGGTAGCGGGAAAGAAGGGGTGGTATCGGGAGTGGCCCTATCATCCTAATAAGTCAAGGGTTCCCTTTAGAAGTCCTATAAGGATCTGGCACGATAAAATAGAACTAAACTAAAGTGTTCGACAAGCGTGAGTTCCCCGTAAGCCAGTGCTTCTATTCTAGCTCCTCTCCCTGACTGTCTGTTACTGTCGAGCTACTACGCTCCTTCTATTCTAGGTCTAGGGGATTCCCTTTCTTCGGAATCCAGCGCTAACAGGAAAAACGCCCTTTTTTCAGAAACGAAAGGGTGGAAGAGCCAATTCCGAGAGACAAACCACCCTTTTAAGCCTATTTTTTCTTTCAGGCCTGATGAATAAGACGAGTGATTCCCTTGTCCTTGACAAAAAAAGCACGAGTCTTTCAACTCTTAATAAGTTATTTTTTAAATCTCATTTTCCCTTGGTTCAAATATACCCGTCCTGTGCCAAATCAATCTACTTTAGAGAAATAGCCCGGATCACCAATTGCTTGAGAGGAATCCCACATCCAATAATAAATAGACGGAGACTATATAGACTAGTAATAATAAAGAAGTAGAGATCCGTGTTTGCACAGGCTGAACTAATCTCGATTGCACCAGTAAGTAAAGTACCAGCGAACGCCGGGCTCGAACGAAGGTAGGCTCTGCCTCGGCTTATGCCGGTGCAGCTTTTGATGCTTCTTTTGAGCCAACTTTTGAGTCAATTCGAGCCTTGGCCAATCCTCACTCGACAGCCTAAAGGCATGGCCTAAATCGAAAGAAAATGGCGCTATCAAATCCGCATTAGCACAAATCCGATCTTTTTGGACTCGGACAATCGGGGTATCGTTACAGCTAAATCAATCTGATCCCTACCTAGAGGATGAAAAAGCTGTAACTTTATTATATATAGTGATAGTCCAACCAAGGTTTTCTTTCAATGGTATACTTGCCCAAGAAATGCCTGAACTTCACCAAGTTTCTTCCTTCATCTTACAGTCGTACCGATAGAGCGCGATTCCGCTGGGCCACTTCCCTCCGGGCTTTTTCCCTCTGGTTTTTCCCAGCAGGGCTAGTAGCACTACGATCTATCACTATCAACTCAATTCGGTACCTCGTTCGTAACAAGGAAGAAATGGAAGATCTTCTAGTCATATCTTACGCGGTTGTCCGCCCAAGCCAAGCTTTCTCGATCAATAGATATAGCTGTCAAATTCATTTCCCCTCTCCCCGATCCCTGTCTTTCGAATTCTCGTAAATTTTAGCATTTAGGGGCGCTTTTTTTTTCGAAATATCATAAGAGAAGAAAGGTCCACGTTGGGAAGTAGTACGCCTGGTTCACCAGGTTGGTTCTACCACTGCAGGCCCAATCATGCTAGTTAGGCTATATGCTTAATACATGCAAGTAGAACGAAGTTTTCTTGGGTTTCTCTTTCTTAGTCTTTCTGATAGCTTTGGTCTTTTTCCCATGTCTTTCTTGGTCAACAACCAAGCACATACACATTTCTGACAAGTCTTTCCTAACGAAAGTAAGTAAAGCGGATCACAAAGACTGTTATATTCTATGGAGGAACAAAAAAAAAGCTTTGGTTTTTGGGGGGTCCCATGTCGTAGGGGGATCTGTCCAAATGAGAATTTAGGTCAAGGAGGTGATGGAGGTCAAGGAGATCAAGGAGGTCATGGAGGTCAAGGAGGTACGGTATTACAGCCGCCGAAACTGCAAAGGATGGACACCCCTAGACCCGGGGGAAAAGGAAAAGAAGAAGGAAAAGGGAAAGAAGTTGAGGGAAAAGAAAAAGAAGACAAAGATGAAAAAGATAATGGAGGTCAAGGAGGTACGGGATCACAGCAGCCGAAGCCGAAAAGGCCGGAACCCCTTACCCCAACAGACCCGGGGAAAAGGAACAGAAGTTAATAAATTTCAATGGATCGAGCGGGTAAAAACCGTAACCCTTGCTTTTTTGTTATTGTTATATGGTATTTCGCTATTCAATTCAAATGGTATTTCACTATTCAATTCAAATGGCTATTCCTCACAATTGCTCCTTGTGATGCAGGGGACTCCCTATCAAGCCCTCTTGATCAATTTGAGATAATCCCATTGATGGATATGAAGATAGGTGACTTGTATTTCTCATTCACAAATCCCTCATTGTTTATGCTGCTCACTCTCAGTTTGGTCTTACTGCTGTTTCATTTTGTTACTAAAAATGGAGGAGGAAAGTCAGTACCCAATGCTTGGCAATCCTTGGTAGAGCTTATTTATGATTTCGTGCCGAACCTGGTAAACGAACAAATAGCCGGAAATGTGAAACAAAAGTTTTTCCCTTGCATCTTGGTCACTTTTACTTTTTCGTTATTTTGTAATCCCCAGGGTATGATACCTTATAGCTTCACAGTTACAAGTCATTTTCTCATTACTTTGGGTCTCTCATTTTCTATTTTTATTGGCATTACTATAGTGGGATTTCAAAGAAATGGGCTTCATTTTTTAAGCTTCTCATTACCCGCAGGGGTCCCACTGCCGTTAGCACCTTTTTTAGTACTCCTTGAGCTAATCCCTCATTGTTTTCGCGCATTAAGCTCAGGAATACGTTTATTTGCTAATATGATGGCCGGTCATAGTTCAGTAAAGATTTTAAGTGGGTCCGCTTGGACTATGCTATGTATGAATGATCTTTTCTATTTCATAGGAGATCTTGGTCCTTTATTTATAGTTCTTGCATTAACCGGTCCGGAATTAGGTGTAGCTATATCACAAGCTCATGTTTCTACGATCTCAATCTGTATTTACTTGAATGATGCTACAAATCTCCATCAAACTGGATAGTTATTTATAATTGAACAAAAGCGAGGAGCGAACTGCGCCCCAAACTTCTTTTGTCTCCGCCATCATGATCTGGAATTATGGGCTGTTGGAGGAAGGTGTCCAATTCCGGAGCAATCGACTACAGCAACGATTCGCTCTTATTGGTCAAGTTTTTCAGTCTCTATCGATGAGAGAGAGTCAAGGGTAAGATAAGGCAAGTGTAGGATTGTAAAAGCCGTTTCAAGACAGGTCTATCTCTGAAAATGGAGTGCACTGTCGCCGTTGAGCTTTGTGAGAAAGAAGAACCTCCGCCACATCCTGAGAACAATGGATCGACGAAGAAGGTGAAGATAAGAACTGAGGAAGAAGATCCCCTCCCGTTGTTGAAATTTTTGAGGAAGAAGTGGATAATGGCTCTGAAATGATCAGCGAAGAAGGAAGGGATAAGAAGGATATGGTGCAGGAGGAAGTAATGCCCTCTATCCAGTTCTCCTCTCGCATAGACGACTTGCTCAATCAAAGCATGAGACTTGCTGTTGTTGTAAAGCAGCTTGTAAGATCCATGGGTTATCGAAGGCTTCATGACAAAATAATGAACCTCTGGAAGCGGACTGTACCTCTTCAACTAGCCGATCTTGAAGGTGACTCTTTCATTGTAAAGTTCCAGAATGCCCAAGACTATCAGAATGCTCTGCTTGGAGGACCCTGGTGAATCTTTGGTCACTATTTAAGGGTGCAACCCTGGCAACCTTCCTTCTCGCCGCTCAATCTAAGGATCCATAAAGTCTTTGCGTGGGTCAGACTTCCGGGACTGCCCTAGCGTTATTATCAGTCGAGCGTCTTGAGGGCAATCGCACAGGTTCTTGGCGAGGTTATTAGGATGGATATTGATTAGAAGACGGAAACTGGAGATAGAGGCCGATTTGCTCGTCTAGCGTTCATTATTGATCTCTCTAAACCGCTAGTTTCCAAAATCAAAGTCGATGATCATGCCTTGAGGGTTGAATATGAATGGCTCCCTACTATCTGTTACCACTGTGTGAGATATGGACACCTTCAGGACAACTGCCCTTAGAAGAAAGGCGAGTTGCCGCCGGAGACTGCCCAACCTCAAGCTGCCGGAATATCGCCGAGGGAGAGAGGTAGGGCCCTTGGATGCAGGTCCGAAGGCGAGCATGGAGATCTGACAGGGCTAGAAAAAAGCTGATCAATGAGAGTCAGCCACCTAGTGAAATTACGGGGTCTAGGTTTGACGTCCTAGCCTCCTCGGAGAACTCACTTCAGACTCTAGGAGAGGGACAAGAAGGAGACTCAAGAGGCGACAGATTAGCTCTGTTATTCCTGGGACTTCAAAAAAAAGCCTCGCCTAGGGATAGGGAGCCAAAAGTAAAAGATGACAAAAGGCAAAAAAGCTGCTCCACCCAGATCAAACCGCCAATCCAGCTCTCCCAAGGCCTCGTCCAGCCAACCCAGGACAGACGCGTCTATCACGAAGAAGGTTTGGCATCTATATGCCCCCTCCAATGCGTACAAGGCTAGGCAGTATCTCGACTGGTAAGGAGAAAGTACGGTACCTCTCCCTCACTCGATCAAGAGAAGCATTCGGCCGTTGTAGTTCAATCGGCTAGGCTTGCTTGAAAATCAAAGCCATTGAGGGACCCGCGAAGAAGAGTGATGCGCAAGCAAAAGAGGATCAGCCAGCTCAGATCCACGTGCTATCTAATTTATCCACGCGGAAAGAGAAGATGCCCCCAAAGCCTCCGGATCAAGGGCTTTCGTCTCCAGGGGTGAAACTACAAAGGAAAGGGGCCTCAAAGTGAAGAATGTCCAATTTCAGTCCTTTACCCCGATAGAAT
>NW_028196757.1:0-10000 GCF_037176805.1 Vigna unguiculata
ATTTATGCGTTGGAGAGACCGTTTCTTATTTTGTGCTGAAGCGATTTTTAAATCACAGGCTGAAACAGGTGAAATCAAAGGGCATTACTTGAATGCAACTGCGGGTACATGCGAAGAAATGATGAAAAGAGCTGTATTTGCCAGAGAATTAGGCGTTCCTATCGTAATGCATGATTATTTAACAGGGGGATTCACTGCAAATACTAGCTTGGCTCATTATTGCCGAGATAATGGTCTACTTCTTCATATACATCGTGCAATGCATGCAGTTATCGACAGACAAAAGAATCATGGTATGCACTTTCGTGTATTAGCTAAAGCATTACGTTTGTCTGGTGGAGATCATGTTCACTCCGGTACCGTAGTAGGTAAACTTGAAGGGGAAAGAGATATCACTTTAGGTTTTGTTGACTTACTGCGTGATGATTTTGTTGAAAAAGATCGAAGTCGTGGTATTTATTTCACTCAGGATTGGGTTTCTCTACCAGGTGTTCTGCCTGTTGCTTCGGGAGGTATTCACGTTTGGCATATGCCTGCTCTGACCGAAATCTTTGGAGATGATTCCGTACTTCAATTTGGCGGAGGAACTTTAGGACACCCTTGGGGAAATGCACCAGGTGCTGTAGCTAATCGAGTAGCTCTTGAAGCCTGTGTGAAGGCTCGAAATGAAGGACGTGATCTTGCTCGTGAAGGTAATGAAATTATCCGTGAGGCTAGCAAATGGAGTCCTGAATTAGCTGCTGCTTGCGAAGTATGGAAGGAGATCAAATTTGAATTCGAAGCAATGGATACTATTTGAATTCGAAGCAATGGATACTTTGGATTAATTGCAATTAAACTCGGCACAATCTTTTCCTAAAAGAAGGATTGAGCCGAATACAAAGATACTTAATTATTAAACAGATTTCTATCTTTCGTATTGGAATAGAAGCATAGTAAGTAGACGATATTTTACGAAAAAAGTGATTACAATTTATAAGGGAAACTGGCTATTGCCTTTTTCGATGTGAATTTCACATAATAGGGAAGTTGTTCCATTTCTATATGAAATTTGTCTTTTCCTATTGATTTCTATATTTCTATAATTTTATACGTTTTTTTAGTTTAGAATATCATTTTAGAATAAAAAAAGATATATATATATATATATTTAAATAATTTTTCTTATAAGTAATTCTAACATAATACTAATAATCGAATTAATAAGATTGAAAATCTTATTAATTCGATTGTATTTATTCGATTGTATTTTTTTTTCAATACTAATATTGACAACACTGTATCAAATAAATATAATCCGATCGTGAATAAATTGATCACCTTACTTACGTTAAATAGGCGTTATTACTTCATCAAATGGTAGGTTCATTGGTTTTCTTTCTGCGAGACAAACAAGAAAAACTTTGTTAATGAATAAGTAAGTGAATTGAAAGGTAAACACGAATATATATACGAAAATATTAGATCTATATATACCAATATATATATAGTCTTATATATATAATAATAATGGATAACTCTAACATAGTATTTCAAGAACATAGTATTTAAATAGGTGGTATATCTTTTTTTAGTTTTTTAGACAATTCAATTTTGTAATTTTATTTTTTTGATTGCGATTGGGTATAAATATCCACCTTATTTTTTAAATTGTAATGGGGTTGCTAACTCAATGGTAGAGTACTCGGCTTTTAAGAGCGACTCTATTTTTTACGCATTTCTATGAAGCAATGGGTTCGTCGATACTATCGGTAGAGCTTGTAAAACCACGACTGATCCAGAAAGGAATGACTGGAAAAAGTAGCATGTTGTATCAATGAAGAATTCTAAAAATATTTCATTCTTTTAGGATCCAGCTCAAATTTTTGTTTGAATTTTTGGCTCGTAACAAAAAAAATTCCGTTGGGTTTGATTAATAAAGGGATAGAACTTGGTGGTTCTAATTCTAATAGGGAAACAAAAAGCATCGAGCTTTCATTTATTTTTTATTTGGATCATTACCCCATCTAATTGTACGTTAAAAATAGGTTAGTGCTTGATGTGGGAAAAGCTTTTCTGGTGAATGGTTTATTTTTGTTATGAGTCCTAACTATATAGCTATTTTCCATTATCTTTTGGTATTTTGGGGTAGCGATAAATGTGTAAAAGAAAGAGTATATTGATAAAGATATTTTTTCCAAAATCAAAAGAGCGATTAGGTAAAAAAAAAATAAAGGATTCTTAATTAGCTCGTTATCCTAGAACAAAAATTAGGCAAAAAATCGATTAGAGAGAGTCCGTTAATGGGTTTTACTTCTCTAGGTATATATTTATACCTATAATTTTCTGTTTTGACCATATCGCACTATGTATCATTTGATAATCCAATGAATCTCTGATTCTTTGTTTGACCAAATAGACTTTTTTAATGGAGCAATATCAAGCATATTTAGAACTCCGTAGATCTCGATACCAGGACATCCTATACCCACTTTTTTTTCGGGAATCTATTTATGGACTAGCTTATGCTCATGAGTCCTTTTTTATAGAAAATGTCGATTATAACAATAAATTTAGTTTACTAATTGTAAAACGTTTAAGTACTCGAATGTATCAACAGACTCATTTCATTCTTTTTGTTAATGATTCTAAAAAAAATACTTTTGTGGGTTATAATTATCATTTTTTTTCTCAAATAATATTAGAAGGTTTTGGTATCGTCGTGGAGATTCTATTTTCTCTACAATTATTTAGCTCTTCCTTAAGGGGATTAGAAATCGTAAAATCTTATAAAAATTTTCAATCAATTCATTCGATCTTTCCCTTTTTCGAAGATCAACTGATATATTTAAATCATAAGTCAGATATACGAATACCCTATCCTATCCATCTGGAAATCTTGGTTCAAATCCTGCGATATTCGATAAAAGATGTCTCTTTCTTTCATTTAATAAGGTTGTTTTTTTATTACTATTATAATTGGAATAGTCTTTTTCCTCCAAAAAAATGGATTTTTACTTTTTTTTCAAAAAGGAATCGAAGAATTTTCTTGTTCCTATATAATTTATATGTATGGGAATATGAATCTATCTTTCTTTTTCTACGTAACAAATCCTCTCAGTTACAGTTAAAACATTTTCGCGTTTTTTTTGAGCGAATTTTTTTCTATGAAAAAATAAAACATCTTGTAGAAGTATCTACTAAGAATTGTTCATATACTTTCTTCTTCTTTAAGGATACTTTCATCCATTATGTTAGATATCAAGGAAAATCAATTCTGGTTTTAAAGAATACTCCTTTTTTGATAAATAAATGGAAATACTATTTTATATATTTATGGCAATGTCATTTTGATATTTGGGCTGGACTAGAAACGATCTATATAAACGAATTATCTCAGTATTCATTTCACTTTTTAGGCTATTTTTTAAGTATTCCACTAAATCTTTCAGTAGTACGAAGTCAAATGTTGCAAAATTCATTTCTTATTAAAATTGTTATAAAAAAACTTGATACAATAGTTCCCATTATTCCTCTAATGAGATCATTGGCTAAAACAAAATTTTGTAATGTAATGGGTCATCCTATTAGTAAGCCGGTTTGGGCCAATTTATCTGATTTTGATATTATTGACCGGTTTTTGCGCATATGCAGAAATTTTTCTCATTATTACAATGGATCTGCAAAAAAAAAGAGTTTCTATCAAATAAAATATATACTTCGGTTTTCTTGTATAAAAACTTTGGCTCGTAAGCATAAAAGTACTGTGCGCATTTATTTGAAAAAATTAAGTTCAGAAAAATTATTGCAAGAATTTTTTACAGAAGAAGATCTTTTTTCTTTGATTTTTCCAAGAACTTCTTTTACTTTGCGTAGGTTTTATAGAGGTCGTATTTGGTATTTGGATATTCTTTTAAGAAACGATTTCGTCAATTATTTATAATTGAAAATAGGTTATGTTATTTTTTAAATCGGTGTAAATTGATAAAACGAACTTCCTTCTTTTTATTCAATGAGGATAAAAAAATCATTTTTTTTAGTCTTCTATATCTATATATAGGATTTTGAAATGCTCATGTAGTCAGAGTCAAGATTCGGGGTTAATGAATTAAATATTATATTTCACTTTCTTAGAGTCTTTTGCTAGGCAAGTAATTAAGGTTTAGATGTATACTAGGGAAAGCCGTGTGCAATGAAAACTGCAAACACGGCTTGGGGAGGGATTTTTTCTTGTTTTATTCTATTGTTGAATTTTATTCAAGAATAAATTATCTACTTCATCCGACTAGTTCCGGGTTCAAGTCCCGGGCAACTCATTTTTGTAGATCGATGTTGTATTATATCTATATTTCTATTCTCTATTTCTATAAATAGAATGATATATAGAAAATAAACTTTTTTTATGAATCAATGAAATGGGATAAACAAGGTAAATTCGGATAAACCGAAATGAATAAGAACATACTAATGAATAAGAACATACTATGGATATTAGTATTGGTTGACACTGGTATATAAGTCATGTTATACTGTTGAATAACAAGTCCTCAAATTCTCGCATTATAGAGAATTTTTGTGCTTGGGAGTCCCTAATGATTAAATGAACCAAGATTTTACCATGACTGCAATTTTAGAGAGACGCGAGAGCGAAAGCCTATGGGGTCGCTTCTGTAATTGGATAACCAGCACCGAAAATCGTCATTTTACCATGACTGCAATTTTAGAGAGACGCGAGAGCGAAAGCCTATGGGGTCGCTTCTGTAATTGGATAACCAGCACCGAAAATCGTCTTTACATTGGATGGTTTGGTGTTTTGATGATTCCTACTTTATTGACTGCAACTTCTGTATTTATTATCGCTTTTATCGCTGCCCCTCCAGTAGATATTGATGGTATTCGTGAGCCTGTTTCTGGATCTCTACTTTATGGAAACAATATCATTTCTGGTGCGATTATTCCTACTTCTGCGGCTATAGGTTTGCATTTTTATCCGATCTGGGAAGCAGCTTCTGTTGATGAGTGGTTATACAACGGCGGTCCTTATGAACTAATTGTTCTACACTTCTTACTTGGTGTAGCTTGCTACATGGGTCGTGAGTGGGAACTTAGTTTTCGTCTGGGTATGCGTCCTTGGATTGCTGTTGCATATTCAGCTCCTGTTGCAGCCGCTACTGCTGTTTTCTTGATCTATCCTATTGGTCAAGGAAGCTTTTCGGATGGTATGCCTCTAGGAATTTCAGGTACTTTCAATTTTATGATTGTATTTCAGGCTGAGCATAATATTCTTATGCATCCATTTCACATGTTAGGTGTAGCTGGTGTATTCGGCGGCTCCCTATTCAGTGCTATGCATGGTTCCTTGGTAACTTCTAGTTTGATCAGGGAAACCACAGAAAATGAATCCGCTAATGAAGGTTACAGATTTGGTCAAGAGGAAGAAACTTATAATATTGTAGCTGCTCATGGTTATTTTGGCCGATTAATCTTCCAATATGCAAGTTTCAACAATTCTCGTTCTTTACATTTCTTCCTAGCTGCTTGGCCTGTAGTAGGTATTTGGTTTTACCGCTTTAGGTATCAGCACTATGGGCTTTCAACTTAAATGGTTTTAATTTCAACCAATCCGTAGTTGATAGTCAAGGTCGTGTAATAAATACCTGGGCTGATATTATTAACCGAGCTAACCTTGGTATGGAAGTAATGCATGAACGTAATGCTCATAATTTCCCTCTAGATCTAGCTGCGATGAAGCTCCATCTGTTAATGGATAAAATTTTGATCTTAATTTAAAGTAGACGAGTTTTTGTTTAAAAATAAAGGAGCAATATCAACTTTGTTAATATTGCTCCTTTATATTGGATATTGGATTAGTAATCTTTTTTTTTAGATTTCTATAGATTTATACATACGTTTTTGATTGATTTAATGATTCCTTATCTTTTTTTTTTCCTTTGTTAGAAAAAAAAGGATAATGAAAAGGTAGAATTTGAGATATAGATCATTTTTACTATAAGGGCGGATGTAGCCAAGTGGATCAAGGCAGTGGATTGTGAATCCACCATGCGCGGTTCATTCCCGTCGTTCGCCCATATCTATATATAGATAGATATAGATATTGTTTAGGTTTTCAAGTATAAATCTGAAATAAAGAAAAATGGCTACTTCTAAAACTTATAAGTACGAATTCTTCAAAATAATAATTATTACAAAAGATATATTTTTGAGATAAAATAGATACATTTATCTATTTCACAAAAAAGAATATATCCATATCGTGGTTTCCTCTTATAATACCTCAGGTGCTAATGAAACTATTTTAGTGAAATTTAACTGTCTCAATTCCCGGCGATTGCGCAAAAGATTCGAGTTCCTTTTGGATTTCCTTCTTGATCAATTATAACTGCAGCATTATCATCATACTGAATTATTATACCGTTGCTACGTTTTAGTTGTTTACAAGTACGTACAATTACAGCTCTGATCACTTCAGATTTTTCTAAGTTCGTATTTGGTACTGCTTGTTTGATTACAGCAACAACAATGTCGCCAATATAAGCATATCGTCGATTACTAGCTCCTAGGATTCGAATACACATCAGTTCACGTGCTCCGCTGTTATCCGCTACATTCAAATGAGTTTGAGGTTGAATCATATCATTTTTTTATTATTTCAATCTAAAAAAGGAAGTAAAAATATTTGTGTTCAAAAAAAAAGGAACCTATTATTGCCTTTTTTCTTTTCATTCTAAAGACCTATTTTCTTTGGTTCTCTTTTATTATCCTGAAATAATGAATTGAGTTCGTATCGGCATTTTGGATGATGCTATTGAAATAGCCTTTCTTGCTATATTTTCTGGTACTCCACCCATTTCATAAAGTATTTTCCCAGGTTTAACAACAGCTACCCAATATTCGGGAAATCCTTTTCCTGAACCCATACGTGTTTCAGTAGGTCTTACTGTAACCGGTTTGTCTGGAAAAATACGTACCCATATTTGTCACCTCGGCGAACATTTCTTGACATTGCCCGCCGTCCCGCTTCTATTTGTCTAGATGTTATCCAAGCTGGCTCAAGTGCCTGAAGAGCATATCTTCCGAAGCAAATATTATTACCTCGATAGGATATTCCCTTCATTCTTCCTCTATGTTGTTTACGAAATCTGGTTCTTTGGGGGTTATAATTGATGGTTGTTTTTCAATTCCATCTTTATTACAGAACCGTACATGAGATTTTCACCTCATACGGCTCCTCGCGAATGGAAGTAATTCAAATATCTATATCTATATGGATATAGATTCTATCTAATCGATAAAATAATAGAAATAGTCATATGTTTAGTAAATAACGAAATCTCGGTATTTTTTGAGATTTCATACAATCTTCGAAATTTTTAGATCTTGTTTTCAATATCGATTCTTAGAATTGGCAAAAATATAAAAAAATTCAATAAAAGAAAAATTCTCGCGGGCGAATATTTACTCTTTTATTCTCAAATTCAGATGTAATGAAATTCAGATGTTAATGTAGGGTACAACTCCTAAAAAATGGATTGTTTTTAGGTTTCTTCCGCCATCCCACCTAAGAAATCATTAAGATTTGTTTTCTTTAAGATTTTTTTAATAAAATCTTAAGTCTTAAGTATTTGCAGGTTTCGTCGTTCCCATCGCCTCTCGATTAATGGTTAGGTTTTAATTCGACAATGGAGCCTTTCTCATAGCTAAAAATTAATAAAATTTTTTTAGAATAGAATATTCATTTCTTTTTTCGTGAATCAATATTATCAGTTTTTCTTGATTCAGAGCTCTTAATTTATTGACATTAAAAATAAAAAAAAAATATATATATTATTCTTTTTTATTTTTAAGGATGCTTTAATACACTATCTTTTCTGAGATGACCCATAGACCTTTACATATTCGAATTCTATATCATTGATATATTTTAATCTCTTTCTTTCACCTTTTCTTTTATCTATATATTTTTATTGCTTTACAACTAAATAATCTTTTTTTTCTTTTATCTTTCACAATTTTTCAGTTGCTATATTCTTTTTTTATTAAATTTTTTTTCTTTTGACTAATTCTTTAGATCTAGATAATCCGAAGTGATGTGTTGGTTATTAGTTCTTTTTAAATGAATTGATACTATTAACCGGTTTCTTTTTTTTTTTTAATCATTCTAAAAAACTAACGAGTCACACACTAAGCATGGCAATCCTCTATAAAATGATTAATTTCTTTTTTTAGTCGATTCAATCTTATAAAATAGATAAATTTTTGAGAATCAAAATCGAGTAATTTTTTCTTTTTTGTTTTATATAAAATCAAAATAGGACATTGAATTATTGAATAGAAAGAAGGACATATTTTTCTTTATTTCGAAATATCCAAACTTTTATCCCTAAAACTCCATAAATAGTTCGAACTGTATAACAACAATATTCAATTTTAGCTCGAATGGTTTGGAGAGGAACCCTACCTTCTCTGATCCATTCGACACGTGCAATTTCTTTTCCATCAATACGTCCTGCAATCTGTACTTGAACTCCTTTTGTACCTGCTTGTTCAGTTAATTCAATAGCTTTTTTCATTGCTTTACGAAATGAAACTCTATTCTTTAATTGTCCAGCTATAAATTCTGCAAGAATATTAGGGTGTTTATAAGCATTTGTAACTTTTACAATAGCAATGTTTAGTTTTCTATTCACACAATTCAGTTTTTTGTGCATATTCGTCTGTAATTCTTCGATTTTTTGAGGCTTACCCTCTATTAATAACTTTGGAAAATCCCATATATATTATGACTTGAATCAGATCGATTCTTTTTTGAATCTTTATCTCTCCAATTCCCTCGACACCCGAGGATATTCTTCTATTTTTTTGTATAAAATTTTTTATCCAATCTCGTATTTTTTTATCTTCTTGTATATTCTCAGAATATTTTGTTGGTTGTGCAAACCAAATAGAATCATGACTTTGAGTTGTACCAAGTCTGAAACCAAGCGGATTTATTTTTTGTCCCATAATTCCCCACTACTGTACATAAAATTACATAAAATGATATTTCTTATTTGTGTATTTTTTATCTATAGATAGATCTTTATAACTCATTATAGCTCATTGACTAAGTTCGTTGAAATTTCTATTGTGACTATCATCGACTATTGTAAAATAAACAATTCAAAAAATCGAATAAAAGAAGATATTCAACTAAAGCAAATAGAAAATTCAAATAGAAATTCAAGTATCATAATGTTTTATTTATGTACAAATCACATCAATTACTATTTGTACTGTGTGTTGTAAATAAAATAGACATGAACCTTTTTTTTGATTTGACCAAAAGACAAGGCTTCTGTATAGAGGTTCTTCTTTATCATAAGAGTCTATTTTGACAAATCAATAAAATATTGAATTGATTGAATTCTTCATTAAAAAAGAATTTTATTATTATTATGAATTATTGAATTCATTTAATGAATTCTAAAAGAAATGAGTTGAACTTCATTTTACTAAGAATTCAATTTGGTAATATTTCTTTATGCATTACTATTTAAAAATGGATGTTCAAATTAACGTTAACGACGAGATCTATTATCATTTTTCGCATGTCCTCGGAAGTTTAGAGTAGGTGAAAATTCTCCTAATTTATGGCCTACCATACGATCTGTTATATAAATAGGTAAATGTTCTTTTCCATTATGGATAGCAATGGTATGGCCAATCATTGTAGGTATAATGGTAGATGCTCTGGACCAAGTTAATATTATATCTTTTTCCGCTTTTGTGTTAAGCTTCTTTATTTTTCTTAATAAATGATTCGCTACAAAAGGATTTTTTTTTAGTGAACGCGTCACAGTTAATTACTCCTTTTTCTTGTAAAGACGAAGAAACAATTTCTATTTTCTCTACTATTTAGTACGACGACGAAGAATCAAATTATCACTATATTTCTTCCTTTTCTACTTCTTCTTCCAAGTGCAGGAAAACCCCAAGGAGTTGCGGGTTTTTTTCTACCAAT
>NW_028196757.1:12500-17500 GCF_037176805.1 Vigna unguiculata
CGATATTTCACGATCAAGTATGTAGTACTCTTTGTAGTAGCGGTCCTTATATATCGTATTAACAATCGAAAAATGGTCGAAAGAAAAAATCCCTATTTGACAAGGCTTCTTCCTATACCTATGAATTCCATTGGACCCAAAAATGATACATTGGAAGAATCATCTGAGTCTTCCAATATCAATAGGTTGATTGTTCCGCTCCTGTATCTTCCAAAAGGAAAAAAGATCTCTGAGAGTTCTTTCCTGGATCCGAAAGAGAGTACTCGGGTTCTCCCAATAACTAAAAAGTATATCATGCCTGAATTTAACTGGGATTCGCGGTGGTGGAGGAACTGGATAGGAAAAAAGAGCGATTCTAGTTGTAAGATATCTAATGAAACCATCGCTGGAATTGAGATCTCATTCAAAGAGAAAGATATCAAATATCTGGAGTTCCTTTTTGTATATTATATGGATGATCCGATCCGTAAGGACCATGATTGGGAATTTTTTGATCGTCTTTCCCCGAGAAAGAGGCGAAACATAATCAACTTGAATTCGGGACAGCTATTCGAAATCTTAGTGAAAGACTGGATTTATTATCTCATGTTTGCTTTTCGTGAAAAAATACCAAAGGAAGTGGAGGGTTTCTTCAAACAACAAGGGACTGGGTCAATTATTCAATCAAATGATATTGAGCATGTTTCGCATCTCTTCTTGAGAAACAAGCGGGCTATTTCTTTGCAAAATTGTGCTCAATTTCATATGTGGCAATTCCGTCAAGATCTCTTCGTTAGTTGGGGGAAGAGTCCGCACGAATCGGATTTTTTGAGGAACATGTCACGAGAGAATTGGATTTGGTTAGACAATGTGTGGTTGGGAAACAAGGATCGGTTTTTTAGCAAGGTACGGAATGTATCATCAAATCTTCAATATGATTCCACGAGATCTAGTTTCATTCAAGTAACGGATTCTAGCCAATTGAAAGGATCTTCTGATCAATCCAAGGATTCTTTCGATTCCATTAGGAATGAGGATTCGAAATATCACACATTGATCAATCAAAGAGAGATTCAACAACTAAAAGAAAGATCGATTCTTTGTTGGGATCCTTCCTTTCTTCAAACGGAACGAACAGAGATAGAATCAGAGCGATTCCTTAAAATCCTTTCTGGATATTCCTCAATGTGCCGACTATTCATGGAACGTGAGAAGCAGATGAATAATCATCTGCTTCCGGAAGAAATCGAAGAATTTTTTGGGAATCCTGCAAGAGCCACTCGTTCTTTTTTCTCTGACAGATGGTCAGAACTTCATCTGGGTTCGAATCCTACTGATAGGTCTACTAGAGATCAGAAATTGTTGAAAAAAGAACAAAAGAAACATCTTGCTTTTTCCAGGCGATCGGAAAAGAAAGAAATAGTGAATTTATTCAAGATAATTATGTACTTACAAAATACCGTCTCAATTCATCCTATTTCATCCTATCGAGGATGTGATATGGTTCCAAAGGGTGAACTGGACAGTTCCAATAAGATTTCATTCTTGAACAAAAATCCATTTTGGGGTTTATTTCATCTATTCCATGACCGGAACAGGGGGAGATACACGTTACACCACGATTTTGAATCAGAAGATATATTTCAAGAAATGGCAGATCTATTCACTCTATCAATAACCGAGCCGGATCTGGTGTATCATAAGGAATTTGATTTTTCTATGGATTCCTCCGGATTGGATCAAAAACATTTCTTGAATGAGTTATTGAACTCCAGGGATGAATCGAAAAAGCACTCTTTATTGGTTCTACCTCCTCTTTTTTATGAAGAGAATGAATCTTTTTATCGAAGGATCATAAAAAAATGGGTCCAGACCTCTTGCGGAAATAATGTGGAAGATCCAAAACCTAAAATAGTTGTATTTGCTAGCAACAACATAATGGAGGCAGTCAATCAATATAGATTGATCCGAAATCTGATTCAAATCCAATATAGCACCCATGGTTACATAAGAAATGTATTGAATCGATTCAATTGCAACTTCGAATATGGAATTCAAAGGTATCAAATAGGAAATGATACTCTGAATCATCGAACTAGAATGAAATACACGATCAACCAACATTTATCAAATTTGAAAAAGAGTCAGAAGAAGTGGTTCGATCCTCTTATTTTGATTTCTCGAACGGAGAGATCTATGAATTGGGATCCTAATGTATATAGATACAAATGGTCCAATGGGAGCAAGAATTTCCAGGAACATTTGGACTATTTCATTTCTGAGCAGAATAGCCGTTTTCAAGTAGTGTTCGATCGATTACATATTAATCAATATTCGATTGATTGGTCTGAGGTTATCGACAAAAAAGATTTGTCTAAGTCACTTTGTTTATTTTTGTCCAAGTTACTTCTTTTTTTGCCCAAGTTTCTTCTCTTTTTGTCTAACTCACTTCCTTCTTTTTTATTTGTGAGTTTTGGGGGTATCCCCATTCATAGGTCCGAGATCCACATCTATGAATTGAAAGGTCCGAATGATCCACTCTGTAATCAGTTATTAGAATCAATAGGTCTTCAAATCTTTCATTTGAAAAAAAGGAAACCCTTATTATTGGATGACCAAGATACTTCCCAAAAATCGAAATTCTTGATCAATGGAGGAACAATATCACCATTTTTGTTCAATAAGATACCAAAGTGGATGATTGACTCATTCCATACTAGAAAGAATCGCAGGAAATCTTTTGATAACACAGATTCCTATTTCTCAATGATATCCCACGATCCAGACAATTGGCTGAATCCCGTGAAACCATTTCATAGAAGTTCATTGATATACTATTTTTATAAAGCAAATCGACTTCGATTCTTGAATAATCAATATCACTTCTGCTTCTATTGTAACAAAAGATTCCCTTTTTATGTGGAAAAGGCCCGTATCAATAATTATGATTTTACGTATGGACAATTCCTCAAAATCTTGTTCATTCGCAACAAAATCTTTTCTTTTTGCGATGGTCAAAAAAAACATGCTTTTTTGAAGAGAGATACTATTTCACCAATCGAGTTACAGGTATCTAACATATTGATACCTAACGATTTTCCGCAAAGTGGCGACGAAGGGTATAACTTCTACAAATCTTTCCATTTTCCAATTCGATACGATCCATTCGTTCGTGGAGCTATTTACTCGATCGCAGACATTTCTGGAACACCTCTAACAGAGGGACAAATAGTCCATTTTGAAAAAACTTATTGTCAACCTCTTTCAGATATGAATATACCTGATTCAGAAGGGAAGAACTTGTATCAGTATCTCAATTTCAATTCAAACATGGGTTGGATTCACACTCCATGTTCTGAGAAATATTTACCATCCGAAAAAAGGAAAAAACGGAGTTCTTGTCTACAAAAATGCCTTGAGAAAGGTCAGATGTATAGAACCTTTCAACAAGATAGTGTTTTTTCAACTCTCTCAAAATGGAATCTATTCCAAACATATATACCATGGTTCCTTACCTCGACGGGGTACAAATATCTAAATTTCATATTTTTAGATACTTTTTCAGACCTATTGCCGATACTAAGTAGCAGCCAAAAATTTGTATCCATTTTTCATGATATTATGCATGGGTCAGATATATTATGGCGAATTCGTCAGATTCCATTGTGTCTTCCACAATGGAATCTGATAAGTGAGATTCCGGGTAATTGTTTCCATAATCTTCTTCTGTCCGAAGAAATGACTCATCGAAATAATGAGTTACTATTGATATCGACACATCTGAGATCGCTAAATGTTCAGGAGTTCTTCTATTCAATCCTTTTCCTTCTCCTTGTTGCTGGATATCTCGTTCGTACACATCTTCTCTTTGTTTCTCGAGTCTATAGTGAGTTACAGACAGAGTTCGAAAAGGTAAAATCTTTGATGATTCCATCATACATGATTGAGTTGCGAAAACTTCTGGATAGGTATCCTACATCTGAACTGAATTCTTTCTGGTTAAAGAATATCTTTCTAGTTGCTCTGGAACAATTAGGAGATTCTCTAGAAGAAATACGGAGTTTTGCTTTTGGTAGCAACATGCTATGGGGTGGTGGTCCCGCTTATGGGGTCAAATCCATACGTTCTAAGAATAAATATTGGAATCTCATCGATCTCATAAGTATTATACCAAATCCCATCAATCGAATCGCTTTTTCGAGAAATACGAGACATCTAAGTCATCCAAGTAAAGCAATCTATTCCTTGATAAGAAAAATAAAAAACGTGAATGGTGATTGGATTGATGATCAAATAGAATCCTGGGTCTCGAACACTGATTCGATTGATGATAAAGAAAAAGAATTCTTGGTTCAGTTTTCTACCTTAACAACAGAAAAAAGGATTGATCAAATTCTATTGAGTCTTACTCATAGTGATCTTTTATCAAAGAATAACTCTGGTTATCAAATAAGTGAACAACCGGGAGCAATTTACTTACGATACTTAGTTGACATTCAAAAAAAGTATCTAATGATTTATGAATTCAATACATCCTGTTTAGTAGAAAGACGTATATTCCTTGCTAATTATCAGACAATTACTTATTCACACACCTTGTGGGGGGCTAATAGTTTGCATTTCCCATCTCATGGAAAACCCTTTTCGCTCCGCTTAGCCCTACCTCCCCCTAGTAGGGGTATTTTAGTGATAGGTTCTATAGGAACTGGACGATCCTATTTGGTCAAATACCTAGCGACAAACTCCTATGTTCCTTTCATTACAGTATTTCTGAACAAGTTCCTGGATAACAAGCCTAAGGGTTTTCTTATTGATAATAGTGACTATATTGATGATAGTGACGATATTGATGATAGTGACGATATTGATGATAGTGACGATAGTGACGATATCGACCGTGACCTTGATATGGAGCTGGAGCTTCTAACTATGATGAATACGCTAACTATGGATATGATGCCAGAAATAGACCGATTTTATATCACCTTTCACTTCGAATTAGCAAAAGCAATGTCTCCTTG
>NW_028196757.1:35000-52500 GCF_037176805.1 Vigna unguiculata
TATGCATGAAGATAATGAATTCGATAGTTGTGGTCGGACTCTATTATGGATTTATGACCACATTTTCCATAGGGCCCTCTTATCTCTTCCTTCTTCGAGCTAGACTTGTGGAAGAAGGAACCGAGAAGAAAATAGCAGCAACAACTGGGTTTATTACGGGACAGCTCATAATGTTCATGTCTATCTATTATGCGCCTTTGCATTTAGCATTGGGTAGACCCCATACAATAACTGTCATAGCTATACCCTATCTTTTATTTCAGTTCTTCGGCAATAGTCAAAAAAACTTTTTGAATTATGGATACAAGAATCCAAATTCAATACGTAATTTTAGTATTCAAAGAAGATTCTTTCAGAATCTTCTTTTTCAATTTTTAAATCCCCTTTTCTTACCGAGTTCCATATTCATGAGATTCATCAATATTTATTTGTTTCGATGTAACAATAAATTGCTATTTTTAACAAGTAGTTTTATTGGTTGGATAATAGGTCATACTTTTTTTATAAAATGGATTGAATTTTTATTAATCTGCATACAGCAAAATAATTGGATTAAATCTAATGTCCGTATTCAATCAAAAAAAGACATTCTGTCAGAATTTAGAAATTATATGTTTAAAATCTTTGCTTTTTTCTTATTTGTTACCTGTTTATATTATTTAGGAAGAACACCTCTCCCCTTTTTTAATAAAAAACTATTAGTATTAGAAAGTAAACAAAGCAATGAAATTTCTAAAAAAGGAAAAAAAAAAGATAAAGATATGTTACAAAAACCTCTTATAAATATTCTTTTCAATTATAAACGATGGAAGCGTCCATTTCGATATATAAAAAATAATGAATTTGAAAACATGGTAAAAAATGAAATTTCAGAATTTTTTTTTCATACATATCAACGTGATGGAAGAGAAAAAATATCTTTTACGTATCCACAAAATTTATCAAGTTTTGAAAAACTGATGGAAACAAAAATAGATTTCTTCACAAAAAAGAAAATTTCCTCTGATGATTTGTATAATGATTCGTACTATAGGAATGAAGAAAAAATAAACAAATTGAGCAATGAATTTATAAATCGCACAAAACTGATAGATAAGAAATTGATTTCTCTCGATATATTCGAAAATAGAATTCGATTTTGTGATGATGAAACTAAAAAAAAATATTTAACTAAAAGAAAAGATCCTTTGTTAAACGGACCCTTCCGTGGACAAATAAAAAACGGTTTTTCAACCTCAATCCAACATGAAAAAACTTACAAAAAAAATAACATTTTTATAAATAAAATTCAAGATATCTTTCTTTATAATAAGATTTCTAAAAAGAATAATAGTAATTCTCCAAAATTAGAGGAAAATAGAAAAACATTTGATAAAAAATTATTAGTAACTACATTTCTTTTTAATCTAATCAGTCAATTTTCATTAGTGTCAAGCTTAAATTCGCACGTACCTTATTTATTTACAGAACCTGAACAAGTAAAAATGAATTATAATTATGACGCAGAAAAAAAACAAATAATCAAAATATTATTTGATGCAATTACAACTGATTTGAACGAAAAAAGAAAAGTAAATCGAAAGAACACTAAGTCTATTAAAAGAAACGAAATCTGTAAAAAAGTACCTCGGTGGTCATACAAATTGATGGACGAATTAGAACAACTAGGTGGAAAAATTGAAGCAGATAATTCTCAAATTCGTTCTAGAAAAGGCAAACGTGTAGTCATTTTGACTAATAAAGATAAATTTTTTAAAAAATACAAGACTTATCGTGATCGTGGAGATACTGAAAATAATGAACAAAAAAACGAATTGGCTTTAAGACGTTATTCCCAACAATCGGATTTTCGAAGAGACATAATAATCGGATTTTCGAAGAGACATAATCAAAGGATCTATCCGTGCTCAAAGACGGAAAACAGTTACTTGGAAATTTTTTCAAAAAAGGGTGCATTCGCCGCTTTTTTTGGATAAAATTGAAAAATCAATATTCTTTTCTTTTCATAGTTTAAAATCAATGAAAAGATTTTTTATGTTAAATATTTGGATTCGTAAAAAGACAGAATTTCAAATTTTAGGTTCTATAGAGGAAAAAACAAAAAAAAGTCCGAAAAAAAAAGAGGAGGAAGCAAAAAAGGAAAATGCAGAAAGAAAACGTATAGAAATAGCAGAAGCCTGGGATAGCATTATATTTGCTCAAGTAATAAGAGGTGTTTTATTAATAACCCAATGCTTTATTAGGAAATATATTCTATTACCTTCATTTATAATAATTAAAAATACAATTCGTATACTATTTTTTCAAATTCCAGAATGGTCTGAAGATTATATGGATTGGAAGAGAGAAATATATATTAAATGCACGTATAACGGCGTTCAATTATCCGAAAGAGAGTTTCCGCAAAAATGGCTAACAGATGGGATTCAGATAAAAATATTATTTCCTTTTCGTCTAAAACCTTGGCATAAATCTAAAATACGATGTAATGAAAACAAAAAAAATTCAAAGAAAAAAAAGAACTTTTGTTTTTTAACAGTTTGGGGGATGGAAGTTGAATTGCCTTTTTCTAGTTCCACGAAAAATCCACTTTCCTTTTTCGACCCCATTTTAAAAGAACTAAAAAAAAAAAAGAAAAAATTTGAATTTTTCACTTTTCTAGTTCTAAAAGTTTTAAGTGAAAAATTCAAACTGTTTCTAAATATCGTAATAGAAAAAGCAAAAGGGATCATCCAAAGTATTCTTGAAATTATTAGAAAAAGTATAGTATTCCTCACGAAAAAAAAACAAGAATTTTTAAATTTAAAATATTTTTTTATTAAAAGGAAACCCCCAAAACTCGATGAATTGAGCGAAAACAAAAAATATTCAACAATTTGGAAGAATAATTCAATGATTTCTGAAGCAACCATTTCAATTCAATCGATAAAGTCGACAAATTTTTCATTGAAAAAAAAATCTATAAAGGATCTCAATACTAAGAGAAAAGTAGTTATTAAAAAAATAGAAAAAATGAAAAAAGAAGAAAAGAAAAGAGGACTTGGAATTCGCGAGACAAATATTCATTCGAAGAAAAAAATTTATGATAGTAAAAGGATAGAATTCGAAAAAAAAATTTTGCAGATATTCCAAAGAAGAAATATTAGCTTAACTAAAAAATCACATTCTTTTTTTCAATTTTTGATGAAAAAAATATACATAGATATCTTTCTATATATCATTTGTATTCCGAAAATCCAGCTACAACTTTTTCTTGAATCAACAAAAAAATTTTTAAATAAATGGCTTTACGATAATGAACCAAATACAGAAAGAAGTTATAAAACAAATCAAAGTATAATTCCCTTTCTTTTAAAATTACACAAATATTTTAATAATAAGAATAAGAATGCGAATTCACATAATTATTTTGATGTCTCCTTTTTGTCACAACCATATGTATTTTTAAATTTGTTACAAACCCGAATTATTAACATAAACATATATAAGTTAAGACTTCTTTTTCAATATAATAAAAATTTTTTTTTTCTGAAAAATGAAATAAAGGATTCTTTTTTTGGAGCACAAGGAATAGTTCATTCTAAAAGAAAACAAAATAACCTGCTCAATTCTGAACTAAATCAATGGACAAATTGGTTAAAGAATAATTATTATCAATATAACTTATCTAACAGTAGCTGGTCAAAATTAGTATCACAAAAATGGAGAAATAGAATCACTAAATGTGGTGTAACTCAAAATAAAAATTTAACCAAATGGGATTCATATGGAAAAAGCCCATTAATTCTTTACAAAGAACAACAAGGAATCCCATTAAAAAAAAAAATTAGAAAACAATATAAATACGATCTTTTATCCTATAATTTTATGAATTATGCAAATAAGAAAGACTCATATATTTATCGATATAGATCCCTATTTCAATCAAATAAAAACACAATGATTTCTTCTAATTACAATACATATAAAAAAGACTTATTTGATAGAATAAGTAATATTTTTATCAAGAATTATATAGCAGAAGATACTATTATTATAAATCCGGATAGAAAATATTTGGATTGGACGGGAATCAATAGAAAAATACTAAATCGTTCCATATGCAATCCGGAATTTTGGTTCTTTTCCAAATTTGTGATATTTTATAATACATTTAGGGGTAACTCGCAAATTATACCAATAAAATTACTTTATTTACATTCTCTTTTTTTACATTCTAAAGGAAATAAAAATGTTAGTGAAAAGAATATTACTAGAAAGAAAAAAAAAATAGATGTTTTTAGAACATCGAAAAAAAAACCCAAGAACAATATGGAGGCAGAACTTCAATTCTTAGTAAGAAATTTTTTGAATTTCCATTTAAACTGGAAAAATTTCTTAGGTCAAAAAATATTTAACAATGTAAAAGTATATTGTCTCCTTATTAGATTGACAAATTTAAGAAAAATTACTATAGCCTCTATTCAAAGAGGAGAACTAGGTCTAGATATTATGATGATTCAAAAACAGACGAATTTAACTCTTTCAGGCTTAAGGAAAAAGAAAAATAATAAATTTAGGAAAAAAGAACTATTTGTTATCGAACCAGTTCGCCTGTCTAGAAAAAATAATAAACAATTTTTTAAGTATAAAATGATGGGTTTTTCATTAATTCATAAGAATAAACGCAAAATTTATAAAAAATACTCAGAAAAAATTCATGTTAATAAGAAATTTTTTGATAAATACATTACAAGAACAAAAGATCAAAAGATAACAGAAAACAAAGAAAACGAGAAATTTAATTTACTTGTTCCTGAAAACATTTTATCTGCTAGACGTCGTAGAGAGTTGAGAATTAGAATTTGTTTAGATCCAAATAATATAAATAGTATGCATAGAAACACAATATTTTATAATGAAAATAAAGTCCAAAATTGTTTTAAAGTTTTGACTAAAAAAAGAAATGAGAAAGAGAAAAAAAAACTAATGAATTTCAAAATTTTTCTTTGGCCAAAATATCGATTAGAAGATTTAGCTTGTATAAATCGTTATTGGTTTAATACCCATAATGGAAGCCGTTTCAGTATAGTAAGGATACATATGTATCCGCGTGTGAAAATTCGTTAATCTAATTTTGTTTTCTATTTAGCATATGTATCTATCTATAGATAGATACATAGGTTAAACAAATACACGTATTTTGGTATGGCATTGATTTTAATTCAATGATGTATACATAAAAAAAAAAGCATTAACAAAATTATCTTTTTTTATCTAATGTAATGTATACAATTCTTTTTTATATATCAAACTAGTCTCCTTTATACTATATCTATTTAAATTCTCTATTTCAATTGGATTGATTTCAGTTATCAAAAAAATTAGATTTCGGATTTCTATCAAAAAATTAAAAATGAGTGTCATTCTAATTACTGATCAATAAAAATATCTATAAAAATCGAGGAGAAGGAAAAACTTTTATTTTTTTATGGTAAAAAAGTCATTTATACCTGTTATTTCACAAGAAAAAAAAGGAAAAAAACCGGGATTGGTTGAATTTCAAATATTCAAATTTACCAATAGAATACGAAGACTTACTTCACATTTTGAATTGCACCGAAAAGACTACTCATCCCAAACAGGTTTACGTAAAATTTTGGGAAAACGGCAAAGATTACTGTCTTATTTGTCAAAGAAAGATGGAATACGGTATAAAAAATTAATCAATCAGTTTAATATTCGGCAGTCACAAATTCGTTAAATTGAAGAGTAATTTTCAATTATTCGATTTATTAGATCTTGAATTTGGATGAACTTTTTTTTTAAGCGATTCATAAAAGAATAAATCGAGCAAAAACCTATGAATATCTCAACGAAAAGAAAGGACTTCATGATAGTCAATATGGGGCCTCACCACCCATCAATGCACGGTGTTCTTAGACTTATTGTTACTCTAGATGGTGAGGATGTTATTGATTGTGAACCGATATTGGGTTATTTACACAGAGGAATGGAAAAAATAGCGGAAAACCGAACAATTATACAATATCTGCCTTATGTAACACGTTGGGACTATTTAGCTACAATGTTCACAGAAGCAATAACTGTAAATGGACCAGAACAGTTGGGAAATATTCAAGTACCTAAAAGAGCCAGCTATATCCGAGTAATAATGTTGGAGTTAAGCCGTATAGCTTCTCACCTACTATGGCTAGGACCTTTTATGGCAGATATTGGTGCACAAACACCTTTTTTCTATATTTTCAGAGAAAGAGAATTAATATATGATCTATTTGAAGCTGCCACAGGTATGAGAATGATGCATAATTTTTTTCGTATCGGAGGGGTAGCGACTGATCTACCTTATGGTTGGATAGATAAATGTTATGATTTCTGCGATTATTTTTTAACAAGTATTGCTGAATATCAAAAACTTATTACGCGAAATCCTATTTTTTTAGAACGGGTTGAGGGCGTCGGTGTTGTTGATGTAAAAGAGTTATTAATTGGGGTTTATCAGGACCGATGCTTCGGGCTTCCGGAATACAATGGGATCTACGTAAAGTGGATAATTATGAATGTTACGAAGAATTTCATTGGGAAGTTCAATGGCAAAAAGAAGGAGATTCATTAGCTCGTTATTTAGTTCGAATTGGTGAAATGATAGAATCCATAAAAATTATTCAACAGGCTTTGGAAGGACTTCCCGGCGGTCCATATGAAAATTTAGAAATCCGCTGCTTTGATAGAGAAAAAGAGCCAGAATGGAATGAGTTTGAGTATCGATTTATTAGTAAAAAATCGTCTCCGAGTTTTGAATTGCCAAAACAAGAACTTTATGTAAGAGTTGAAGCCCCCAAGGGAGAATTAGGGATTTTTCTAATAGGGGATCAAAATGGTTTTCCTTGGAGATGGAAAATTCATCCGCCCGGTTTTATAAATTTGCAAATTCTTCCTCAATTAGTTAAAAGAATGAAATTGGCCGATATTATGACAATACTAGGTAGCATAGATATTAGTATGGGAGAAGTTGATCGTTGAAATGATAATTGATTTAACAGAAATACAAGATATACATTTTTTTTTCAGATTGCAATTTTGAAAGAGATATATGGAATTCTTTGGGTATTTGTGCCTATTTTTTATTTTTTGATATTAGGAATTACTATAAGTGTACTAGCAATTGTATGGTTAGAAAGAGAAATATCTGCAGGGATACAACAGCGTATTGGACCTGAATACACCGGTCCTTTTGGAGTTCTTCAAGCTCTAGCAGACGGAACAAAATTACTTTTTAAAGAGAATCTTATTCCATCTAGAGGAGATATTCGTTTATTTAGTTTCGGGCCCATCTATCTCAGTCATATCCATTATAATAAGCTATTCAGTAATTCCTTTTGGCTATAACTTTGTTTTATCTGATCTGAATATTGGTGTTTTTTTATGGATTGCTATTTCGAGTATTGCCCCATTGGACTTCTTATGTCAGGATATGGGTCAAATAATAAATATTCCTTTTTGGGTGGTCTACGAGCAGCTGCTCAATCAATTAGTTATGAAATACCATTAACTCTATGTGTGTTATCGATATCTCTATGTGTGCTTCGTTGAGACATAAATTTTTTTTTTGATACTATTTCTTATAAGCCTCTCCTTATATTTAAAGTACAAAAAGAATCTATAAAGAATATATATATATTCTTTTCGCATTTGGATTGAATAATTGAATCAGATAGTTATATGAGTGCAATAAAACAGCTTTTTTTGAATATAATTTATAGAATAACTCTATTACTTATAGAGAAAGTATGATGATTTCAAATTGCAGTAAAATATTGAGTCTAATTTTTCTATGTATAAGAATAAGGTGAAAAAATCAATGAAATTCTAGAATTAGATTCTATATATTATATTCTATGTATAGAAGTGGTTGTTTTTCCCAAGATTTGTTGATTAGTAATCCTGTCTTGAAGCGGACGCAAAAGACCAACCTTTTTCAAATTTTCAATATCATTTGTATGAATTAGCATACATATATTAACAAAATTAAAAAAAGGCATTAATATAATAAAAAAAAATTAATGGATGGCTAGAAACACCAAAATACACAAAAGATTAGTAACGTATATTTCTTTTTTAAATTATCCAATTTATGTATAATATAAAAAGAATACTAATGGGGACTTGAAGTTGGTAGAAAAAATAAGGCAGTACTCCCCCCCAATTCCGATCTAGAGTATACTTCCCATCCATTGATTGAATAAATAACTATCAGGAACGAAATAATCCTTTAATTTTTTGAAGTCCCCTTTTGCTTGCACAAAAAGGAATAAGATAAGAGGTAAAAGTGATCTCCTTTTTCTTTTTTGTCTTATATACTCCATATTTATGGAGATAATCATAATTTAAAAAAAGAACATCTAATTATTTTTCGGAATCGAAAATGATGTGGGAGTTCTTGATAATTTTAAAAGAGTATTTTATGCAAAAATGAAATTAAGTTATTACTCAACAAATTTAATTTTGAATTTTTTAAAGGATGAGATCAATTCAGAAGTACCTTTTGTATTTTTTATTTATCTAAAGAAATTCAATAAATGTGCAAATGTTTTTATTTTTTTAAATAAGTGTGTATTCATTTAAAATTTTTTTTAGAACAGACAGAATTCCATGGGTCTAATTCAGAACCGTCCGAGAAAATAGAATCTTATCTATCTTAGGGATATATCAAGGGAGAAATAATTGGCCGGGTTCTTATATTTTTTTAAGGCTTTAAGGAGCCGTATGAGATGAAAATCTCATGTACGGTTCTGGTAATAGAGATGGTAACAGTAATGTCATCACCGACTAGGATTATCTAACAGTTTAAGTACAGTTGATATAGTTGATGCACAATCCAAATATGGTTTTTGGGGATGGAATTTGTGGCGGCAACCTATGGGTTTCCTCGTTTTTCTAATCTCTTCCCTAGCAGAATGTGAAAGATTACCTTTTGATTTACCAGAAGCGGAAGAAGAACTAATAGCGGGTTATCAAACCGAATATTCCGGTATCAAATTTGGTTTATTTTATGTTGCTTCCTATTTAAACCTATTCGTTTCTTCCTTATTTGTAACAGTTCTTTATTTTGGTGGTTCAAATTTCTCTATTCCGTACATCTTCGTTTCTAATTTTTTTCAAATAAATAAAACATACGGAGTTTTTGTAACGATAATTGGTATCTTTATTACACTAGTTAAAACTTATTTATTCATATTCGTTTCTATCACAACAAGATGGACTTTGCCTAGGCTACGAATAGATCAATTATTAAATCTTGGGTGGAAGTTTCTTTTACCCATTTCTCTTGGTAATCTATTATTAACAACGTCGTCTCAACTGTTTTCACTGTAAAAAAAATGTGGACCTTCTATATTCAAAATTCAGAACTTGTTTTAAACAAGAGAAAGAAAAAAAATATTCAGAGCTATTCACGATATGTTCCTTATGGTAACTGAATTCATAAATTATAGTGAACAAATAATACGAGCTGCTAGATATATTGGTCAAGGTCTCATGATTACCTTATCTCATGCAAATAGGTTACCCGTAACTATTCAATATCCTTATGAAAAAATAATCTCATCAGAACGTTTTCGCGGTCGAATACATTTTGAATTTGATAAATGCATTGCTTGTGAAGTATGTGTTCGTGTCTGTCCTATAGATCTACCCATTGTTGATTGGAAACTAGAAACTGATATTCGAAAAAAACGGTTGCTTAATTACAGTATTGATTTTGGAATCTGTATATTTTGTGGTAACTGTATTGAGTATTGTCCAACAAATTGTTTATCAATGACCGAAGAATATGAACTTTCAACTTATGATCGCCACGAATTGAATTATAATCTAATTGCTTTGGGTCGTTTACCAGTATCAGTAATTGATGATTATACAATTCGAACAATTCAAATAAAATGATTTCAAAATTCTTCACAAAAATAATTGAATTTCTCTATATATAGAATAAAAAAAAAGATATTCTATTTTTTTGAAATGACTCTTTGGCATAAAGAAAAGAATGAAATTCCATTGATTCTATAACAACTGTACCTAATAACAATTCACATATCTTATCTTAGGATTTGGTGAATTTCTATGCACAGATAATTTTCGTATTTAACAAGTTTTTTCCTGGTCATATCAATAAGGTCATGAAATTTCTATTTATCTTTTATTTTACATATAATGGATTTGTCCGAATCGCTACATGATTTTATTTTAATCTTTCTTGGATCAGGTCTCATATTAGGAAGTCTAGGAGTAGTATTCTTTACGAATCCGATTTTTTCTGCTTTTTCATTGGGACTAGTTCTTGTTTGTGTATCTTTATTCTATATTTTATCAAACTCCCATTTCGTAGCTGCCTCACAGCTACTTATTTACGTGGGCGCTATAAATGTTTTAATAATATTTGCTGTGATGTTTATGAATGGTTCGGACTATTACCAAAATTTTCGTGTTTGGACCGTTGGGGATGGAATTACTTTGATGGTTTGTACCAGTATCTTTCTTTCACAAATAACTACTATTCTAGAGACATCATGGCACGGAATTATTTGGACGACAAGACCCAATCAGATTTTAGAGCAAGATTTGATAAGTACTAGTCAACAAATTGGAATTCATTTATCAACAGATTTTTTTCTTCCATTTGAACTAATTTCAATAATTCTTTTAGTTGCTTTAATAGGTGCAATTTTTGTGGCTCGCCAATAAGAAAGTTTTCGAACTAATAAAATAATATAAATTACATTTTGTTAGAATTTATTACATTTCTTTTTTGTTGAATTATATGTTAAGGAAAAAGAATATTTATGTATAAAGTATAAAATCTTTTTGCAAATACTTGATTTTGTTGTAGACTTATTATGTTAGGCAATAAAATCCGTTGAATTCATATTCATATCGAAATGAATAAAAATTGAAAAGGAGTTGGTCAATGATATTCGAGCATACACTTGTTTTGAGTGCTTATTTATTTTCTATAGGTATCTATGGATTGATCACGAGCCGAAATATGGTTAGAGCCCTTATGTGTCTTGAACTTATACTAAATGCAGTTAATATAAATCTCGTAACCTTTTCTGATTTTTTTGATAGGCGGCAACTAAAAGGAAATATTTTTTCAATTTTTGTTATAGCTGTTGCAGCCGCTGAAGCAGCTATCGGACCAGCTATTGTTTCCTCAATATATCGTAATAGAAAATCAACCCGTATCAATCAATCAAATTTGTTGAATAAATAGTATTATTCATAAAAAAAAGTCTAATTTTGAATAGTGTGTACTATATAATCCATTCAAATTAGCAGAAATGATATATCCTTTTTAATCATGTTTGCGTTTGCGAAAACAAAGATAAGAAATCAAAGTATCTTGGTTCTATTCTCTTATTAGTTATTAATCTATAAATATATTTTTAGTAGCAAAATTCTTATAAATCATTGATTCATCTGGTATATAATATAGATATATATATATAGATATATATATATCATATATAGATATATATAATTGGTTTACCAATTTACTAGATTGAAAATGTTGAATTTTTGATGTTCAAGGATTATGTTCCAATGTCACATTCAGTAAAGATTTATGATACATGTATAGGATGTACTCAATGTGTACGAGCCTGCCCAACAGATGTATTAGAAATGATACCTTGGGACGGATGTAAAGCTAAACAAATTGCTTCTGCCCCAAGAACAGAGGACTGTGTTGGTTGTAAGAGGTGTGAATCCGCCTGTCCGACGGATTTCTTAAGTGTTAGAGTTTATTTATGGCATGAAACAACTCGAAGCATGGGTCTAGCTTATTGATACGTTTCAAAAAGAACCGCATACAAGTACTTTTTTTTACTGGCAAAAACCCGGGCTCAAAATAAAAAAATATTTTGAGCCCGGGTTTTTGTAGTCTAAGTATATCTTATTTTTATCACGAATTATTTTCCTTGGTTAACAACAGTTGTAGTTTTGCCAATAGTCGGAGGTTCTTTAATTGTCTTATTTCCCCATAAAGGAAATAAGACAATTAAATGGTATACTTATTGTATATGTTTCATAGATCTCCTTCTAATAACCTATGTATTTTGTTATCATTTCGAATTAGATGATCCACTAATCCAATTGACAGAAAATTATAAATGGATCCATTTTTTTGACTTTTACTGGAGATTCGGAATAGATGGACTCTCTCTAGGACCCCTTTTATTAACGGGATTTATCACTACGTTAGCTACGTTATCAGCTCAACCGGTTACTCGAGAATCTAAATTATTCTATTTTCTAATGTTAGCAATGTATAGTGGTCAACTAGGAACATTTTCTTCTCAAGACATTTTACTTTTTTTCATCATGTGGGAATTAGAATTAATTCCCGTTTATCTACTTTTATCTATGTGGGGTGGAAAAAAACGTTTGTATTCAGCTACAAAGTTTATTTTGTACACTGCGGGAAGTTCTGTTTTTTTATTACTGGGAATTCTGGGTATGGGTTTCTATAGTTCTAATGAACCAACATTAAATTTTGAATCATTAACTAATCAATCATATCCCGTGGCACTGGAAATAATCTTCTATATGGGATTTCTTATTGCTTTTGCTGTCAAATCACCAATTATACCCTTACATACATGGTTACCTGATACCCATGGAGAGGCGCATTACAGCACTTGTATGCTTTTAGCCGGAATATTATTAAAAATGGGAGCATATGGGTTGGTTCGAATTAATATGGAATTATTATCTCGCGCTCATTCTATATTTTGTCCCTGGTTAATGTTATTAGGTTCCATTCAAATAATCTATGCAGCTTCAACATCTCTTGGTCAACGCAATGTAAAAAAAAGAATAGCTTATTCCTCGGTCTCTCATATGGGTTTCTTAATTTTAGGAATTGGTTCTATAAGCGAGACAGGGCTGAATGGGGCTATTTTACAAATAATCTCTCACGGATTTATTGGTGCTGCCCTTTTTTTCTTGGCGGGAACTAGTTATGATAGACTACGTCTTCTTTATCTCGACGAAATGGGTGGAATGGCTATCCCAATGCCAAAAATATTCACGATTTTCACTACCTTATCGATGGCTTCTCTTGCATTACCGGGCATGAGCGGTTTTGTTGCAGAATTTATAGTATTATTGGGAATAATTACCAATCAAAAATATCTTTTCATCACAAAAATACTCATAACTTTTGTAACTGCAATTGGAATGATATTAACTCCTATTTATTTATTATCTATCTTACGTCAAATGTTTTATGGATACAAGCTTTTTAATAAACAAAATTCTTATTTTTTTGATTCGGGGCCACGAGAATTATTTATTTCAATTTCTATCCTTATACCCGTAATAAGTATTGGCATTTATCCAGATTTTATTTTTTCAATTTCGGCTGACAAGGTTGAAGCTATTCTCTCTCATTTTTTATAGATAGTTTTTGGGAATAAATGAAAAAGAAAAAATAGAAATCAATCCGATGCACAATAAAAAAAAATGGATTTCTTTTTGTATTTTCTTAATTACATAAAAATGAAATTGAATTCTAATTGAATATTTTTGTTGTTTGTGAGAACCCCTTGAATCAATATTACATTACTTGATTCAATGGGGTCTTAATCATTTTATTGGGAGTTTTTTTTCTTATTCTATAGAATGTTCCCAATATTTGTGAATTTTTTTAAATTAATTAGGTGTAAATGAACCATAACTATGTAGTCCTATTCCTAAAAGATTTATCCCTAAATAACATATCCAAATTATAAGAAAGCCTATGGAGGCCACTATTGAAGAATTTCTATATTCCAATTTTTTATTTTTTCTAGTATGTAAATAAATTGCGAAAATAGTCCAAGTAATAAAAGCCCAAGTTTCCTTTGGATCCCAATTCCAATATGATCCCCATGCCTCATTAGCCCATACTGCTCCAGATATATTACCTATTGTTAAAAAGATAAAACCTAGACTAATAGTACGGTAACCCCAACGATCCAATTGTTGAATAAATTGATATCTATAATAATTTCTATAAGACGAATAAAACGGAAAAGGAGTTTGTTGTAAAATATTCTTTTTATCATTCATATTCATATATTTGATTTCAGCAAAAGAAAAGGATTCATTAAAAAAAAACAAAGTCTTGCTTTTACCAAGAATTTGTATGAGTTCTTGAAATGTAATGACTAAAATAGCCACTGATATTAATGATCCACATAAAAGAGTTGTATAACCCAATATCATCATACTTACGTGCATCATTAACCAATGGGACTGTAAAGCAGGCACTAATTTTAAGGATTCATGCATTTCGGTTAAAAGACCCGAAGTAGCAAAGCCTTGGGTAAAAAGAATACTTGGTGTTATTATTGTATTGAAATAGTCATTTTTTTGTTTTTTGAAGCAAAGAACCATATAAAAGATAGAAAAAGTCCATGAAAGAAATATTAATGATTCATATAAATTACTAAATGGTAAATGGCCTGAAAAAATCCAACGAGTAACTAACAATCCTGTGATACAAAAAAAGGTTATTATCATGCCTTTTTTGAACAAATTGTATAATCCTATGATTTCATTGCCTAATAATAAGGTTATCAAATGAATTGAAATTAAAATAGATACGACCGAAAAGGATATATGAGTTAATATATGCTCTAAAGTGGAAAATACCATATAGAATGAAAAAATAGAAATACTTGGAATAGAAATAATAATTCTTTATAGGAACTTTTTTTTAGAAGATAAGATGCCGCTACTCGGACTCGAACCGAGATGCTCTAGCACTGCTTCCTAAGAGCAGCGTGTCTACCAATTTCACCATAGCGGCTGACTCGAAACCATAATAACCCAATTTTAGTCAATTGTCGAGATTCAAAGAATCAATTAAAACACAATATTTGTTTACTAAACATTCAATAAAATAATTTTAAAGAATTCTATTAGAATCTATTAAATATAGAATGTAAATATCATAATATAGAATGTAAATATCCTAAATTCATAACTGAATCTTATATTCTATATCAATTTTATATTCATATTTTTGTATTTAAAAAAGAGTCGTTGAATCCAGTTAATTGAAATTATTCTAACGTTTATATTTGTTACAGAAAAAGCTTTTTGAATTCCCCGTAAAAATAGATTGCCCTAATGAAAAAGCTTTTAATGCTGTAAAATATCCCTTCTTTTTCCATAAAGTGTTCCGAATAAGTTTTTTTGATATAGACGTGCGCTTTTTTGGAACTGCCATAGAATTAGTATAGTTTTTTATTGTTATAGAATTTTATGTGAAAGACATTTTGCGGTAAATGAAAATTAAGTTTATCTCTAATTAGACATATATTTTATATATTTGAATTTCCATTTTTGTTTTTATTATATTTATAATAAGAATATAATACTTTTTAGAAAGTTTTCCCCAAATCGCTATTTCTTATTGTAATAAAAACTTAATTAGTTAAGTTAAATTTAATGAACTAAACCAATGTTCAAAAAATATTGTCCAAAGAGTCAGAATAATGAATAATCGATTATTCTATTTTATTAAATTCTATCTTTCTTTGTTATTAACCGAAACCATTCCTTTACTTTACAAAAAAGATAAAAGAAAAACCTAAGAAACCAAATTCATTAGAATCCTAATTTTTTTTCTTTATTGTATGGAATATACACATCAATATTCATGGATCATACCTTTTATTCCATTCCCAGTTCCGATGTTAATAGGAGTGGGACTTCTACTTTTTCCCACTGCAACGAAAAATATTCGCCGTATTTGGGCTTTTCCTAGTATCTTATTGTTAACTATAGTTATGATTTTTTCGCTTGATTTGTCTATTCATCAAATCAAGAATAGTTTGTTTTTTCAATATGTATGGTCTTGGACCATAAATAATGATATTTCTTTAGAGTTTGGGTACTTGATCGATTCACTTACTTCTATTATGTCAATATTAATTACTACGGTTGGCATTCTCGTTCTTATTTATAGTGATAATTATATGTCTCATGATCAAGGATATTTGAGATTTTTTGCTTATCTTACTCTTTTTAATATTTCAATGTTGGGATTAGTTACTAGTTCGAATTTGATACAAATTTATTTTTTTTGGGAATTAATTGGAATGTGTTCTTATTTATTAATAGGCTTTTGGTTCACCCGCCCTATTGCGGCAAATGCTTGTCAAAAAGCATTTGTAACGAATCGTGTAGGGGATTTTGGTTTATTATTGGGAATTTTAGGTCTTTATTGGATAACGGGTAGTTTGGAATTTCGGCATTTGTTTCAAATTATAAATAATTTGATTTCTAAAAATGAAATGAATATTTTTTTTTTTACTCTGTTTGCCCTCTTGCTATTTTGTGGCTCAGTTGCAAAATCTGCCCAATTTCCTCTTCATGTATGGCTACCCGATGCTATGGAGGGACCTACTCCAATTTCTGCCCTTATACATGCTGCTACTATGGTAGCCGCTGGAATTTTTCTTGTGGCTCGTCTTTTTCCTCTTTTCATAGTGCTACCCAAAATAATGAACGCAATAGCTTTTATAGGTATAATAACAGTAATATTAGGAGCTACTTTAGCTATTGCTCAAAAAGATATTAAGAAAAATTTGGCCTATTCTACAATGTCTCAATTGGGTTATATGATGTTAGCTTTGGGTATGGGATCTTATCGAGGTGCTTTATTTCATTTGATTACTCATGCTTATTCAAAAGCATTGTTGTTTTTAGGATCTGGATCCATTATTCATTCAATGGAAGCTCTTGTCGGATATTCTCCAGCTAAAAGTCAAAATATGGTTTTTATGGGCGGTTTAACAAAACATGTACCAATTACAAAAACTTTTTTTTTAGTGGGTACACTCTCTCTTTGCGGTATTCCACCCTTTGCCTGTTTTTGGTCTAAGGATGAGATTCTTAATGATAGTTGGTTGTATTCACCAATTTTTGCAATAATAGCTTGTTCTGCAGCAGGATTAACTGCATTTTATATGTTTCGAATTTATTTACTTGTTTTTGAGGGATATTTAAACGTTCATTTTTTGAATTTTAATGGAAAAAAAAATAGTTCATTCTATTCAATATCTTTATGGGGGAAGAAACAAGTAAAACTTAAAAGAAAAAACGAAAATTTTTTCTTAGTTTTACTAAAAATAAAAAAGAATGAAATAACTTCTTTTTTTATCCGGAAGAGATATCTACATCGCGTTAATCAAAATATTAAAAATATAAAACATCTTGTTTTTGGTATTATGCATTTTGGCACTAAAAAAACTGCTTGTTTATATCCTAATGAATCTAACAATACTATGCGATTTTCTATGCTTATTTTAGCGCTCTTTACTTTATTCGTTGGTGCTGTAGGAATTTCTTTCAGTCAAGACGGAATACATTTGGATATTTTATCAAAATTGTTAATTCCGTTTATAGATCTTTTACATAAAGATTCAGAAAATTTTATGAATTATTA
>NW_028196758.1:0-2500 GCF_037176805.1 Vigna unguiculata
CAAAGCAGTGTGAACGGAGGAGTGGGCAGAAGGGAAGGAGGTCCTCATACGGAGTCGCACACTTACTTGAGCAGTGCGGAAGACTGGGGAATGGGTTGAGTAAACTCCCCTGGGGCCGGAAAAATAACAGACGAAGCTTTACTTAGATAGGGCTTTTATTGGTCTTTTTTTTTTCTTAGTGATTGGAAGGGAGGGCGCCTGGGTATGTTACAAAAGGGGAAGGCAGGGGTAGTACTTCGAATGGCGAAACGAAGGGCTAAATAGCGCCAGTGATTCTCTGAGCCGGTCTGGATTTTCAACGCCTCGGGAAACTGGTCGAGATAGATTAGATGACAGCACCCTTTTCCTCTCTTCCTTACCGGGAGGGCAATCTTATGGCCTTCACCTCCCGCCCGGCCCGGAAATAGAACCCAGCCCCCCCTTCTGATCCATTCATTTCTGCAAGCAGGGGGGATCCAGAGCTAATCCTCCCGTCTATTGCATAACCTAAAAAAGCTAGAAGCAAAGTACCTAAGGTGCGCTCCGCCCGGTGACTAAGAAATTGGTTTGCGCTTTGAAGTGATGAGGTCGCAAAGAGGGAAGTAGGGCGACGAAAGAAAGGCTTTCCCTCCCTAAAAAAAAAAGGCGACCAGCTTTCAATACTAGTTGTTACGTTACGCTGCCATTTTTCCAATATCATTGAATAGCATGGCCTGCCTGGGGCTAAGGTAACTCAAGTGGGAGAGCCGTGTTATGGGTGACCTTATTGCACGGTTCAGAGAGCACTTGTGTATGTGATGCAAGTGAACGTGTACGAAAAAGCTGTATCTAGGGTGAGTTCTTCGTTCCGTCGTCGACCCTATCTATGTTTCTACGATGGCCCAAGAACACGCTCATTCTTCAGCCGTAGAGAGACTTTTGAATTGCGAGGTACCCATTACGAGCTCAATATATACGAGTGTTATTCCGTGAAATAACTCGAATTTCAAATCATTTACTTGCTTTAACTACTCATGCTATGGATGTGGGAGCATCAACTCCGTCCCTGTGGGCTTTTGAGGAGCGGGAGAAATTGTTGGAATTCTATGAAAGAGTCTCGGGAGCCAGGATGCATGCCAGTTTCATACGACCAGGTGGAGTGGCACAAGATCTGCCTCTTGGCTTATGTCGAGATATTGATTCCTTCACACAACAATTTGCTTCTCGTATCGACGAATTAGAAGAGATGTCAACCGGCAACCGTATCTGGAAACAACGATTAGTGGATATTGGTACTGTCACTGCACAGCAAGCAAAGGATTGGGGATTCAGTGGTGTAATGTTAAGAGGTCGTGCGACATGAAGACATTGATAGCAATATGGGGGGAGTCCCCCATCAGGCAACAACGGTTCTGCCTGACCCTACTTAAGCATGCATATTCTGTCAGCGAAGACTTGGTGTGAAGCCTTGGAGCTTACGTTAGAAGAGCAAAAGGCCCGGGGCTAGGGTGAGCTGAGGGGGGACAGCGTAAGTGAGCGAATGTGTGTAAGCCCAGTCAAACATGACTGTTCTAGGCGGGGCGGGCCACCCACCTTCGAATGGTGTTGGTCCTACGGACCGTGAATGGATTCGCCTCTGGCCTCTGGGCACGTCGGAACCGCATGAGTTCACCGGGGTGGAGCACAGTCCGCCAAAATCGGCATAGGTTAGGTGCTATTGATGGAACATGGTAAGCCTATCTTTCTCCATATGGAAGTGCTGCGGGCACATAGAGATGTGGGTAGAGGAAGTCTCAAAAAGCGAAGGCCGAGCTGTAGGTCACGTGACCTGCACCGAGTTGGTGGCTGACTGGGCTTTTTCCTTGATCAAAGCAGATCAGCTCGCCGCCTTCTTGTTATCAAAAAGTCGGTCGAATCGGGCGGAACGTCGAATGAAATAGGTAGCCGGGTTCTCTTTTTACAACCCTTTTCTTTTGATATGATAGGCCCGGCCACCTTCCCCCTATCCCTTATGTTTAGGAGCGGGATCCGCCCAAGAACGACCAGTCCTGTGGTGGTACGGAAGGCACGGACTCCGCGAACGTCCCCGCGCCCCCCTTTACTAATAAAGGAAAGAAAGCCTCAACCAGAACCACATTTTGCGTGCGGATGTAGCTAACTAAGTGTCTGACTCTATTGGTCATAGTTCCCTGCTGTTGCGGCCAGTGCTCGTTTGCGCGCGCGAGTGAACCAACCCAACAAACAAGGAAAGGATGCCTCCCAGGGCATATGAGAATGATTCGAGCCGTATGAAGGGAAACTATCACGTACAGTTTGTGTTTTTTTTGGGGGGGGAGGAGCCCGACAGGGTCCCCCCACTGACTTGGCCCAGGCCTAAGTGAAAGTGAAGTGGTGGGCCTACCCATCCCAACCAGGGGTATGCTGGGATTCGCGAAGAGCAGCACCTTACGATGTTCATGACCCAATCGGATCCTGACGTACCAGTAGGTACCAGAGGAGATCGCTATGATCGTTACTGTATCCGTATTGAAGAGATGCGACA
>NW_028196758.1:10000-35000 GCF_037176805.1 Vigna unguiculata
CTTCAGGTGCTTCTGTTGCGTATAATGTAAATCCCGTAGCGGATCAATTCCAACGAGCCTTTCAAACAAGTACTTTTTGTAATCGACTCTATAGCTTCTTCAATAAACGCTGGTTCTTCGATCAAGTTTTGAATGACTTTCTAGTCAGATCGTTCCTGCGTTTCGGATATGAAGTCTCATTCGAAGCTTTAGACAAAGGTGCTATTGAGATATTGGGCCCTTATGGTATATCGTACACATTCCGACGATTGGCCGAGCGGATAAGTCAACTTCAAAGTGGATTTGTTGTGCGAAGAGTGCGTTATGACCCGTGGCCGCCTGCCTGGTCTGGTGGGGTCCTCCGTTGTGGGTAAACGGGAAACCCGACTCTACGAACCCGAGGAAAGGCTGCACAGCAGTAGTAGGGGCGTTAAGACCGGAGCTTTTTGTAGTGCTAGCAGGAATGCAAGTGAATGAATCCCATCCCCTAGCGAGTGAAGTGCTTACGCCCCTTTCTCTAAGAGAAAGAAAGGGGCGCGCTAGCGTTTCAATAATAATAGAAAGGTTAGGGGGCTGAGAAAAGCTTGCTGTCTACTTCTCGAGCCTTCACTGCCCCGTTCTGTAACTTCCCTTCTTTAGTCCGTCCACGAGGCTGTCAAAATATATATAGGGGCGGCTATCTAGCGGGAGTCGTTTCGGTTGTATGCCACGAGGTCCCTATGGACAAGGGGAATCATCGCTTTTGGGCGCAGGCAGCCCTCTACCATCCATCCCATTGCATTCCATCGTCTCGTATTGTACTGTACCGTACCAAACCAGATACATCTATTGAGTGAGAGAAAGGTAGCTTCTCTATAGATATATTATAAATATCTTCATTTTTGATATGGATAGGGATCCCCAGATTCCCGTCACTACGGATTGATTGTCTCTACCTAACTACATGGTAGTGGTCTAGGGAGCGCAATTGCTAGAGCACGGGAGAATGAAGAGTAATGATTTCAGCAAGAGCAGCCGGACGGACTACTATAGTGAGTCCAGTGACTACTAGAGTAGAGTGGAGTAAAAAGGTATGGTATAGCAGCCTTTCCGAGCGAGCCTCTGGGATCTCCTGTAAACCCCCATGATGTGGTAAAGGGAGGATATTAGGGGAAGCAGTGAGTGGAGATTCCCCTGCAGAGAGCCGGATGAGGGGAGACCTTCACGTCCGGTTCGGAGGGCGGGGATATCCCGACCCTACTATCATTATGCCTTTGCAATGTTACTTGGTTCAACTCTATTTGTGACCTTTTCTCGTATGTGGGACTCTCTATCTTCTTGGGTAGATAATCGATCGTCTTTCATTTTGATAGTTAGTAGTTTTTTTAATAATAAGTCAATAATAATAAATAAAAATCGAACTGGAGGAGCGAAAAGCCAGGATGGCTTGGTAAGCAAGCAACCTGTTATGTAGGCGCCACCCTCCATTTCTTTCTCTTCTTTCTTTTTGAATGACAGTTCATCAAAACAATTGCTAGATCGAGCACGCGACGCGCATAGTCTTTCAAGAGCGGGTTGTCTCCTCTTCAACATTTCTACTACTTCCTTGGTGACTCTCAAATAAGCACACCCACACGTACTGCTTACCGGAAAGGATGTACTGCCTCTGGCTCGCATTCCGTCCCAGTTCCTTACCTCCTTTGGGTGGGGATAATAAGTGACTTGCTCTAATGCACCTTTTACCTAGCCCTGTCATTCTTCATTTCATATTCTTTCGTTTCCATGAAAAGAAAGAGTTTTCTTTTTTAAGTCCATCCAAAAGATTTGCCACCACTACTTCCGGAGTGGACCGCTTTCGAACAAGATGGAACGGTCTTTCTTCAAAGGCCGGCTTATTACGCCGCTAACTTACCTAACGTATAAAGATCGCTTTCAATGCGGTGACCGATAGCGAAGTAGTACCAATTGCCGTGTGCTCTAAAGCTAGTCAGGAGCTTTTACTCTTTCAAACGAGTCGAGTCAAAAGTTGATACCCTTGAGTTCTCTATTGGCTCTCCCAGAAAGAAAGTAGAGTGATATGTGCAGGTTGAATCCGAGATGCGCATAGAACGGGACCAAGTGGTTTAGGAAGCCGGACCGGAAGACCTATAGCCGAGGATACTCTCTAAGTGAAAGACTCCACTTTTTTATATCTCAATCTCAACTGGCTCCTCATATAGAATGATTTGAACCCACCCCTCTAATATAAAGGGACGCGTGCCTAAAGACCGTCCATCTTCAGATTGAGCCCTATTTTTTCCTATTACTTTCTTTCTGATTTTAGACTCCCTTCGCGGATCTCCCCTCTTATCCAATCAACCAACTGTCCCAGGCCGGGAAATAGCGTTCCCGGAAGAAGCTTTCGCCGCCCCTAGCTCGACTGTCTTCTTTTGAAGACCAACGAGACTACTTTGTGAGGAAGGAATTTTGTACAAACTCAGACTTTGAATGGATCGCATTTCATCCTAACTCTCAGAAGACCAAGCATGAATAGACGTAGGCAGGGCATAAGAATCTCTCCTAAGCACCCTAGGTAAAGATGAATAACCTTTGCATAGAGCCGCACTCGAAAGAAAGATTAGTAACCTTCCCAATCCTCTACCGGTTTTTAATGTCAGTAAAGTAATCCAGTATAAGAAGCCCACATACACGCTCTCCTCCTCCACCCCATACCTGATAGGGTGGCCTCACCTTATTTAGAAGGCTACAGAAAAAGGTGAAGCCCACCTTTCACACCTCCGGCAAACTACCCAAGACCTGACGAGAGATCTCTCTCCCTCTTTTTTTGGGCATAGGCCACCGCTTTGTTTTACGCGGATTCTTTCCATTGCCCTATGGTAAAGGTGCATTCCCTCTTCCGTTAGTTGTTTCAATTTTTAATGTAAGTGAAAGCGTGGTTACGGGTTTCCTTTTCTATCCCCATCGAATCGTACATCTCTTTTTTGAGACTCGGGGACAGGGACTCAGAGGGATAAAATGTGTGACTTGCCAATGTAAAAGCTGTTTCTTCTTTGTTTTCGAATCCAGACTAAGGTCCGATCGAGGTTATCTTCTTCCTTGTCTAGGATAATTTCCCTAGCCCCTTTAGTGAGGTACCTTAACCTTGCATTAGATTAGCTTTCGAAGTGTTGTAAGGTGCATTTGCTTTAGCTTGAGTGCTTCCATGCTTGCTTCCCGTCTATTCCCTCTTAGTCCGTCTAGTAGATCGAGTTCATGTGCTTTATGGTATATCTTCATCCCCCGATGGTCGTATTGTGGTAAGGTTTCATTTTATTCTTTATTTGAAAAAACTTCCCTTTCCCTCTATCCCGCCAGCCAGCCTACTTTACTTATTCCGCCCATTACTACCGTACTGTACTATCCCGTCTTCCGTAAAAGCGAAGGCTTCAGGTCTATCCCCATTGCAAACTTTCTTTGTTGTGGAAGGGGCTATTGCCTTTTTTTTTACTAGTTTTTCTAATCTCTTAGTCCGGCTATTACGTATATACCGTAGTCCCTATGTCTCATGCTGGCCCTTTCGTCCTAGCCCTTTTTCCATTCCGTAAGCATTCCAATCCAAACCCTACCCTTGTAGGAAGGCTTACTGCTTTTTGGTTGTTGCAAGGGTCGATGTAATTGAGGGTTGTCTGCTACTAGCCTGTGTAATAGTAAGTACTAGCCCCCAGGGGCTTATCTTCTTATAGCATCCCCCGTAGCGGAGAGGGGACCATTTCCTTTGCTTTGAATCAATCCTATCATTCATCAGTAGGGGCCTAATGCCAGTCTTCGAGGCAGGCGAATCGGACTAAAAGGAATAGGTTTCCTATCCCCTAGGTGGCAGAGCAGCCTTTAGAGTTTAGAGTAGAGCTCACTTCCCCACTTGGTTCCTAATCTGTGGATTACTAAAAGACTCCCGATACCGGACATTACGCAACTGATTGGACCCCTTTGGCTTGGCTATTCTGGGCCTTCTTCTATTCGTACCTGCTTCCGTTTCTGCCCCCGCCATGAAAGCTTTCTGGTCCAGGCCTCAGGCACAGACCTGAAACTTGACTGATACGCAAAACTAAATGAAGCACAAAAGTAACATCCATATAATATATATATGGGAATAACCCCTGTTCGTAAACCCTGTTGTCTTAGTCTTCCTTAAACGAGTGAAACGCTCTAAAGAGTAGCCTACGGGAGATAGCTATCTCTTTTCTATCTTCTTAATAACAAGCACATAAGCAGGAAAGCTAGCCACCCCGATTCCTTCTTACTTAACTTTCGGCAGTGTCCATACGTTCCGGCGTGGTGCAAGAGAAAGAAAGTATTGTTTAAATAAAAGTCTTCCCTTTCATGAGATCAGTAGTTGGTGGAATTCTTAAAAGTCTTTCCGCTGTTTTGGGAGAGCACAAAAGCTGATTGATTAGGAAAGAGCTGCTAAGAGGGATGACTCGCCCTTAGCCCTTGTCTAAAAAAAACCTAGCAAACAGACCGTTGTAAACCAGGTGAACTAGAGCGAACAGGAGAAGCAAGCAAATAGCATTTGGCCTCTTAACCAATCCACCTCTAGCAGTTAAAGGCTGGTATTCCGATCTTTGATCCGCCGATTCAGGAGCGATTGAAGCGAATACAATAATAGAATGCAAGGAAGGGTTCCCCCAGGAAAGGCAGGCATCTCGACTGCTTCCAAAATCAGGTCATCGACCAGTAATGCGACTTGTAGAAGACTCCCTACCTATACCTAGCGGAGTTGGTTGGCACTAATAAGGAGAGCAGAAAGCAGCTACCGGCCATCAGGAGATCCACGACTTTCAGATCCGCATGCAAGGGAAGATCCGCTTATTCTTTGAGATGACAAAGCTCCCCACTAGACGCAAATTGCCGAATCAACACCAGGCAGTATAGGAGTGCTTTCTTTGATCGGCGTTCCCCAGACCAGAACTGAAAGGACATACCAGCCCCCGATTATCGGGCATTCCTTCATGTCGGGAGGAGGTACCGGTTGGAGGAGAAGATAAGGACAGCTTTCTTCCATTCCACTCTTGCTCCAATCCCAATAGTCTGAGATTGAAGATGATGTCAACAGTTAGCCAAGAAGGTTTATGGCAAACTGGAAGGAGTTTTGAGAGATAAATGATCTACCTTAGGTAATGCTTTGCTTTCAGTGGGAACCGGTGGAGATTGAGGTGAAGGTCTTGTAGTCTCCGGATTGGTTGGAGTAGAGCTAGTAGATCGGACACCTTCGCCAACTTTAGAAGAATGCTCATCTGAAATGAGAGTCGTTGCAGCGGAGCGATTTGAGCATCATTGCTCGGTGTCACGGATTCCCCATGGTTGGCTTCCGGCTCTGCAATCAGAGGTCCTTCTATCCCATCCCGGTTAGGATTCATTTCCTCGGGTTGATGCTCTATTTCTTCTTGGTGCTCAGCCCTTGGAACTTGAACAAAAATTTGTTCAGTTGTTGGAATTGGATCTGCTTCCTCGATTGGTCCCATCTGGCTTTCCTCCAAACAAAGGTGGTTGGGGTGCTGCAAGATTCGGTCAAACTTCTGTCCCTGATGTATTAGGTGCCTGTGTTAAAGTAGAAAGGTTTAAGACAGCAGTCAGAAAAGGAAAATGGAAGAAAGTAGGTAGTACCTCTCTGTTCTCTGCTGAGGAAGGCTTTTTTCAAGGTTATTCAAATGGTGAAATAACGACTATTCCTCCGGCTGGACGATAAATGCTTGCTTCAAGATCGAACAACGAATCTCATAACCAGGTTCCGAAGGTAGAACAACTTCTTCTATTGAATGGGCATCGGGTTCTTGGGCTAAAGCCCTAACAGCCTATTGATCGGGAAAGGGGAAGTTCCAATGAAAGCTTTTCAAAGGTTATACATTAGCGATTGATTTGGAGGATAGAGAATGGAGTTGGAAGGCTGTTCAGTCTTGAATCTCCCCTCCCTCACTGATTGACTCCTCCGGGAAATGTCGAATAGTAGGGACAGCGGAAGGGTGAGATTCTTTCTTCAGCGGCGGATGGAGAGGCAATTCTAACGCAACTGTTAATGGCCGAGCCTCCTATTCTTCTTGCTGCCTTACTTGCGATACTTTAGACTTTCTACAGCAAGAAAAGTGCTTGCATATAGTGGAAGGGCTTTTGCACATGAAGAAGAAAAGGAAGAAGAAGTGAGTAAGATGTGGCATTATACTGTTTTCAAATAGAATCCCTAAAGAAAGCAATTCCTGTAAAGCTATCGTCATTACCATCGTTGCTATTTGAGCTGTTAGCGCAATTGAAGGAGAAGATGCTCTTACTTTTGTTTTCAGGGAGCTAGGGAGTCTTTGGTACTTCCAACCAATGAGAGTCATTTCACCTATCACCTATTTTAGGAATAATACCCCAACACCTCTATCGATTGACTATCTTGATGCGGAGGGGCCGCTTCTTCATGAACCAAAAGTTCTAGTTTTCCTAAACCAACAGATCCTCTTTCTCACAGCATTTTCGGAGCAGGCTCAGTGCTTTCTTTAGCCTTGGGATAAATCGATTCGGTAGTGAGAATCGATTGAGACTTAATCATACCTGAGCCTTCTCTGACCTTCTTTGTCTGGGCAGTTAGCTATAAAAAGCAAGAAATGAGAGCTAGAACTAATGCCACGCCACGGTCTATGTCTTTTGACAAAACTTTTTTAGAGGGAACTCTAGGATGATCATCTGGTAGGTCGTCAAGGGTCTCAATAGGAATTTTTAAATCCGGTCTGTCTGTCAATCAAGAAAGAAAGCTCTAGTTCAATTCAAATAGGTCAAGCGAAGGAGGACATAGAATAAGCTTACTATTGAAAGTGCCTTCCATTCAAGTAATGCGTCGGGCTTAAGAAAAGCAGGTTTCGGAGCTTAGATCCGGGTACACACCTGGAACAGGCCTAGGAAAGATAGACAACGGAATCATCAAACCTATTCGTCATAAAGATCTAGAAAGCAGGGAAAGGGGGCTTCTCCTCACAAGAATACACGGAATAGATAGACGCTAAACGATTCCAATCTTAAGGATCAGTTTCAAGCATAGACGCCTTCTCCACCCACAATTGGACTCAACAATCTCTTTTATCATAAGAAAGGGAACGGGGGGACTTAGGGTTTCAGCGTGCAAAATCCAATCCCTTCTCCCGTAGAGTACCTGTATCCTGTCTTTCTGGCATATCTCTCTTCTTGTGCCTAGACATCTGATAATGGATGCCCATTCCCGGGATTGCTGCCATGATATGGAATAGAATAGCGGACTTTCTTTCTGAGGTGTGGTCTATCCGAATAGCTAGAAGCAGAGCGGTGGGTTTCCAAGAACCGGAGATGGTCTTATCTATATACGGAACAGCACGAACAATCCTTGACCTTTCGATTGAGGGTCTTAAGCAGTGGGCTTTCCATAAGGTAGGAGGTTATTGAAAAAGGGGAAGCCCAAAAACAAAAAGAGCTTATTAGCTTTCTATTAACAATCTCCTCTTTCCTCGTGCATACAAAAATCTCGCTTCTCTTACCCCCCTCCCATCACCCCGGCATCGGATTCTCACACTCGGAGCGGCTCCCTGTGCCAACCTCGGTGAATGTCGTAGTTTCGCTTTAAAAATAAAAAAGAACTTGAAGATTGGGAGCAACCTTCCTTCGTGGCTGTTGGACATCTTCCGATTCGTAAGACAAAACTTTAATATCATCTCTATAGTTCCGCTTCTTGCTCTAAAGAAAGGGTAGCGGAAAGGAATAAGTGGGATAAAGGGTCAACCAGATAGCACAATGATCCATTTCCATTCTTCCCTTCGCTGTCTTCCTTGTCTGATCGCAGTAGCTTTAGCAAGGACTATCGGATCTGACGGAAGAACCGCGAGTATGATAACAGGTCAGAATCTGGTCCTTGTAGGAAAACCTCTTTTATGTATGTTTGAACCGTTTTTGTTATGATGGTTTAGAAATACGGTGTCTTTCTTGTGTTTCTCTCCCTTCTATTTTGCATCTCCTTCTTTTTTTATTTACTGCGCATCTATCTACTTAATCGCTTGGGTATTCATTCTTTTTGGAGATCTTGTTTTCCCCTTTCTAATTGTGGGTGTATCGGGGACTTCCGGGGAATCAAGCTCATAAAAACCTTGCCCTCGGTGGGACATTGACTTAAATCGTCCTCCAGCGGCTGAGCCGGAGCCTGCCTCCTCCACATCGGACCACCCGAAGGAGGTAGTGGATCAAGCTCTCTCGGAAGCGGAGGATAGGATTCTGTATCGATTACGCCCATTCCCTCAAGCAAATGCGGACAAGCTGCTTATGGAGGAAGCGCGAGCGATCGCTCAACTAAAAGAAAGGGCAGATTGTCGATCGAATGGCGCAATTGGATTCCGCCGCGGACTTTTGGCGAGAAAAAAATGCAATTCATTATTGGGGAGTCAATCCTTACGAATAGGCAAACTGAGTATCCTTCCCATAAACTGTCTCAGATGCTTGAGGAATTGTGTCGCGCGGATGCCCACACATCCTCTATCTACTTTTAAAAAAAGATTTCTACTATATATATAAAAAACAACTATTTGAAATTGGAGTCCTTCAGCTTCCTATATTCCCACCAATGTGATCCCCATTACTGATGGACAAATCTGTCACTTTTTTCTTCTTCGTATTCCGACAGAAGAAGGTGTAGTCTCCCTCTCTTCTCATACAAGAAGAAAGGGAAGAGGCCTCTTAGGACCTAGCGCTGGGGGGGGGAGGGGAATGATGGAGGACCAGTCCCAGTCAAAGATTTTAGATTTAGACAAACTTATTTTTTTCGTAAAAGTCGAAATGAAATTAATTAGGGCAATTACATTATATTTGGTATTTTGCTTTTGTTTTTGATTAGGGAATGCTGAAAATTTCACTCGCTCAAGCTAAATGAGTTCTTTTGCGAAGGATTCAATTGCCTGCTTTATTGTACCGGTAAGCTCTGCCTATCCATGCAATAGCTTCCGAGCAAGTTATGTGGTTCTACACAAAATGGCTACTAAAGTGAAGCAGCTACTAGAAAGAAACACTCGCTATGTGTGATTCGATGTTAAGGCCCCTACAGCAAGTTCATTTTTCCTAACCAAAGAAGAGATATAGATTACGTTCATCTCATAAAGATGTTCCTTTTTTTTCACTCCTAAATGAAAGCGAAACTCAATTCTAAGAGAACTCCTAGCGCAAAAGACTAGTCGCTGCGATGCCTGAATGCCTTTGAGCTCTTGTTCGAGTGAGCGGGTAAGCAAGCAGGTACGCCCGAGTTATGTAAGAGAACTACTAATAAGTCTTCTCATCTCTAAGCCAGCTAATTTCTCACAAGCTACGCACCTTTGTGTACTTACAGCCAAGTACAGTTGCTGTTGTTGAGTTAAACAAACGGTAGTAAGATAATAGGCGGATGGAGGGCCTATTCTGGACCAATTAGAAACCAAAATCCCGATGCGCTGACATTGTTATGAATGAGTTTATGTCTTAAGAGAGCTAGTAGTTATGAGTTCGTAGCTAAAGTCAAACTGGAGCTAGGAACGTAGCTGTGAACGGAGCTACCGGGTCAACGAGTGAGCTTATTAAAGCGCGAATCCTAGAGGAGGATCAAGGGGGTCAGATCCCCGGGTGGGACAAATATGGTCTTTGTCTTTGCAAGGTAAAGCGGTAAACTATGGATTTAAACTAAGGTAACGTGCCCTAAGATAAGGCACAGTCAAAGCAGGGACTTAGAGACTAGCATCCGATTGTGGGCATCTTTCGATTGAGTAGGTCAGGAAAGAGACAACAGGCGATTATCCCTTTTTTTCTTCCAACAGCGGAAACGCCGCAATTCCGGAGTAGTCGTAGTTAGCCTAAGGACCGGAATAAGAGGTTTCGTGGGGCTACCTACTTTTTTTTTGCTAGGAACGACTTGCCTAGTTGGAACTCTTCTCCGCCGACTCCTGAGGCTAGAATGGCGTACTACAGATCCGTGCGTTCTTGCCCGCTTGGTACTTGGATCCCTAATCTAGAAGATCCCGAGCCTGTAATCTCCTTCTTCTACCAAGAGAATGCCTTTCTTTTGGTAGCTACCGATTACTTCACCAAATGGGTCGAAGCTGAGCCATCTAAGGTCTGTCTTCCCTACCAGATCAGGTTTTCCCAGACGCGAGTCGAGTCATTCATCTTCTTCATCAGGCTTCCTTCTCGCAGTCGAAGCGGTAGCGGTACTGGAACGAGTTCCCTATTCGATATGGTTTCATTCCACCAGTCCCCTAACATAGATAGCACTGGGTCAAAGGGCTTCACTTCGGAACCTTTTCTTGCTTTCCTTCCGTGGGCATGAAATGAACCCTGAGGTTACTCTGTCCCTGGCATCCCTTTCTGCCCCCCAACTTTATTCACTTCGCGGTAAACGGAGACTTTCCAATAGCCAGCAGGTCAAAGCCTTTTTTGGGGTGGGGTCCAAGGGTGCCGCCCCCTACTACCCAATTCCTGTCTTCGGAACTACGGGGATAGGTGACTTTCTGCGATGGCCCTCCACCTCGTTGGGAAAAGTGAAAGGAAATAACAAGCCCTAAACTAAAAACCAACTAGCAGCTTATCAACCACCGAAGACAGACTCATGTTGGCGATGCCATGGTCAAGTAAGAGAACGACCCATTCATCCAAAGTAGTCTTTTAGTATAGAACAGAGGCATTCTGAGCCGACTACATGCGCATCTAGTGCAGTGGCTTGGAAGCAAGCTACCTTGACCATCTTCCGAACTTATCCAGAATTGACTGATCAAACGCAGTAGGGGCGGACTGCTCTACATTCAGCCACGCCACAGTGACCCCCGAAGCGATCTTCTGATAGTTGCGGGACGAAATCCGGCAGCCAATTGCTGGCTCTGAATAACCAGCCCGGTAATAAGTTCAATTCTTCCATAACATAACGGGGCGGGGTTGCGCGCGAGCCGAGTGACGGAGGTGCACAAGAGTACTTCGCGCCACAACCATCTCTTTTTTATAAGTTCTACGGACCGATGCCTGCTGCTTCATCCGGGAGAAAAGAATCATAGATATGCCGGTCATTAGAAGGAAGAACCGCCATAAAAAGATTCCTCGTGTATCATCTGTAGCAAAACTATGAACGGAAGCTAGCAATCCGGACCGTATTGAAAAGGTTCCTGAGACACAGCATGGAAGAGTCACAATATTCAGAAACGAGATCCAAGAATGAAGAAGGGGTATAATTACGGAATGAATACGAGCTGTGGCTAATACCCAAGGCATAAAAGAAGCATTTTCTACGGGATCCCGAAACCACCAGCCACCCCGACCTAATTCATGATGAGCCCACCAACTTCCTGGCATGATGCCCACGGTTAAAAACCACCGACATGTCAAGATCCAAATTCGAATCTGTTCCTGGTCCTGGTCAGATACCACTGTGTTCGCGCCGGCGCTCCAACAAAGAGGCGAAGTAGTGGTATCTTTCTGTTCATTACGAACGACACGCTTCGCCTGCTCCCCCCCCGTGTCCACTAGCGCTCCTGTCCAGAGCGAAGAGAAGGCGAAAAAGCGCCGCCAAAGCAGCATGAGCAGGCTTCTATTGCTACGCAACAAGAGAGCTGGATAGCATTTTGCGACCACATGTTTGAATTTTTTGGTAAAAAGCTCGCTTGTTATACGGGATCCGACGCATCCAGCAGAGCGAAGCAGCGTTCCCTTCTTTTCGGCGGCATCCTTCCGCATTGGCGGCGAGTGGAGTGCCACAATCCCATTCATCATTTTTGATCTACATAATCCAAATCCCATAGCACTGGCGACGTCTCCGGCATAAATGCAAGGAGGATGTATAGCTGATATAGGATCTTGTGGAACAGGATTTGATTCTGCAAGCGGTTCGGTACGAACGAAGAAATTTCGAACAAAAGGATCGGAACTCGCTGATAGGAAAGGAGAGAAAAACAAAGCAATGCCAAGAGCTCCGTCAATCCGCTGTTCATCGATAGACGAAGCTCTCTCTTTATCATCTCGTGCCAGATGCAACAAAGGATGAGTCCTTCTTTTTCCTTCTCGCGAACCACGGGAGCGCCTAGCACCCAGAGGAGCTAAGCTAATTTTCCTTTCAGGGTAAAGCGGCGCATAAAAAAGGGCTGGCCCGTCAAACGTCCGGTTCCTTCGCGAACGAAGTTCAGAATCAACAAGGGTTCGTAGAACGAAGGGAGTGTACAACTGGGGCGCAGCCCCACTTTTTTGTTCGTAACGAGGGAGAGATAGAATGGAGTTCTTCACGAAGTTCGAGACAAAGTAATACAAAACTTCTCTATGGCCTCCTCGTTTTGAGACATTATGGCTTTGGGGTCGACCCCGGTAACAAAGAAGGAATCCATAAAAACGTGGGATCCGACACCATGATAAAATACTACCCTCATGATTAGACCATGTCCCTGAGATTTGATAAAAGAAAGGTGCATTAGCGGTTAATACGTTGTAATTGGATAAGTTATTAGGAATATGACGGAACGAAAGACCAAGGAAAGAAAGAAGAATGCACCAAAATGCAGGTGCTGCACCAAACGCTGGTGGTTGTTTCTTGTTGTAAGTGAATGCAACGAAAAGACCCGGAAATAACGATAAATGAAAGAATTCATAAATTATTGACATTTCGTGCTGTGCTCATTTCAAAATTTCTGCTTTGTCCCATCATCCGGTAACCACAGGACAGGATGATCCACAAGAAAGGTGGCAGGATTCGAACCTATGGCCGGCCCGCCCCTGACCTGCTGGGTTGGGTGGCCGGGTTAGCACCCCTCGTCGCCCCTGTACCCGAAACAGATGCGCTGCGCTACCCAGCGCGTAACCTTGTCTCCCCTACTCCTCTTCTGGTTATGCCATTACCAATCGCGGGTAACCCCCGGGCCGCCCCTGACCTAATAAGATAAGAACGATTATCCTTATTACCAAACAGCGATAGTTTCACGATCCCGACCAGCAACTTGTTGGGAGTAGGGGCATCCAAGCTTGCCCAACCTAGACATTGTAACTGAAAGTCCTGCCTACTTGTAGGCTTAGGGTAGTCCTCGAAAACCTTCTTCTTTTACTGGCTTGGGAAAGACCCGTAGGCTATGGATCCCACTAATGGAATGGGACTATAACCATACTTCCATGGTCTAGGTTCAAGGACAATCAAGATGGAGGCTTGGAGTATCTAAGGCTTCATGGACCCCATTTTTAGGGCTTTGAAGGACGGACTCGCTAGTGTCCCAAGGATTGACCGGTGACACTACTAACTGAATTGCCCTAATATATGTTTTTTTCCACAGGACTGAATCCATAGAAACCTTGGCTTAGTGCCATTACTGTAAGCGGCGGATGATTGGTATGCAGGATCGGTTGCAACGGTTTCACATGAATGTGAATCAAGAGATTGGCTTGAATTGAAAGGCTTTCCAACTAGCCATTGTACCTGAGATTGCGATAAGTCCTTCTTCTTTTGAGCTTGTTCTTGGTCCCGAGGGAAATGGGGTGACAAAGAGCAGCTTGCTTCTCCAATTGGATCATTGCTCGACTCGATGGGTAACTTCTAGTGGTTTGCCGGGGAAGCTCTTGTTTTTCTTTCAGGAGTTGGTTGGTGGCATGGACACCTAGCCTTTTCTTATTTTTAGTATTTGTTTGCTGGCACAGGTAGTAGATTCATTCTCCACTCCAGCAGTAGCAGATGTAGAATCTGAAAGGTGGGATTCCCGGTTGATTGGATGCTTCCGTTAGAGCTTCTTCCCCTCCTGTCATTTAAGGGCACCTAGCTTACAATCACTAGTGAAAGAGTGCCAATTGACCCAACTAGCGAATCTGTTTACAACCATTCCATCTTTTTCATTTCCGTGAATACCGCTCGAAAGCAGTCATTTTTCGGCTTGATAGCACTAGCACGATCCATCCATCTCCCTCCGGAGAGTGAGTAAGAGGTGGAAGGACTGTCGATAGCAGGTAGGGTAAACGGATATGGATGATAGTTGGGATCCCAGGTAGGAGAGCCAGCCATACATAGAAGACAAGGAAATCCCCTCTCTTCCTCCTTCCGTACCTCTTATGGACAAACCCTTCTTTGTACCTTCCTTTCAATCCAACGAAGGAATGCCGGAATACCATGAATCAGACTAAGGGAAGATCGATCACACCCTCAAAACCAATAACCATCGCTTACTGCCCTTTCACTTTGAAGTCTTATCCGGGTTCTTCCCTGTCCAGAGCCAAGCATCAAAGGAAGGATATCACCCTACGGTCTTGCTAGTTCTTCTTCAGCAGGTAAGTGAGCGGGCGGTGCAGCCTTAATCCTTAAGCCCTTGCTTGCTCCTTCAGCCTTGGAGCACCGCTTAATTGATGATAATGCCACCACCTTGCAACTAAGAGATGGGTAAAGTCATTATGTGAAGAGAGAGGGCTACTCTACTACGGAGTCTCTCACCCAAGAGTGGCATTAGTTACCCCAAAGGAAGTTGCTGAAGTCCCTACTTCAGTTCTTAGGTGACCTAATTACCTACTTCTGCCGGCGCTCAAAAGGGAGAGAGTCGTTCCAAGGCCTGTGGATCAGGTCCCGGGTTCAACCATACTGCGAATTCTCAAATGTTGGGTAAAGAGGAGCGCCCCACGTCGCTCTCACCATCTTCTTTGTTCTCTTTGCGCGCTTCACTTTATCTAAACTAAAAAGGGGTGAGTACGATATCTTTATAACAAAGGGAGTCCCGGTTCAATTCAATGATTTTTTACTTAGTTGCTCCCACAGATAGAATAACCCCATCATTGGGATGCCAGACGATGGGTTAAGCTCCTAAGATCGATGAAAGCTTTTATTTGAGGGTCGATAAGGATTTCAATTTCCCCTATAAGAGGATCCCTTGCGTGCTATGTCTACGGGTCTCTCAAATACAAGAAAATTAGATCAAGCAGGAACCCAGCACGGGAGTCTTATACTTTTCGACTTGGGAGATTGCATAAGGAGAGCACCCTTCTTCTACCTCGGTGATTGAAAGGGTTTGGGATCAACACGAAGGCTATTTTACGCACTGCTGAGTGTAAGCATCGACATTTGATAGAGGTCAGTCGGGCCCCGGCCTTATTATTTTAAAAGTCAAGCAGGTATACCTGCTAAATATTGGCTTGAAGCTCTCCATTTTTGCAGTCTATGCCATGAAGAAGTTGCCAAGCCGTACAATTGGATATAGGTATAGGTATAGGGATATTTTGACTATATTTGGCTCCTTGCCTTTCCCAGTCAAGTAGTCCACCATCCCCATACTTTTTTATTGACAAGAGTGCAGACCGCAAGAGAATTGCTTCCATCGAGCTAGTAGTTATCTGAAGCGAAGGAATCTCATTCAAGGCTCCAAGACCCCTGACTCTGACTACTGTGTGAAACTTGGCTAACCTCCGACATAGTTCTAGACCAGTCTAAACTACTCCAAACAGAAGGATAAAGAAAATCACCACAACGCAACAAAAAAAGGCCTCTTCTCTTTATTACCCTAGCCTCTAGTGAGTTAGAGACAAGGACTATTCCCACTAATGAAATGAATCATCCAAAAGGAAGTACATAAATCCCTTTAGGATAAGGAATTACCGGTATGGGATGCGGAATAACCATATGAACCGTATTCCTCTCCTGCTTGACTCTAACAAGGGAATCCCCGCATCAAAGCCTTCTTGTTTACCGATCTGCGTAAAAGCTTTATGTTTGAGTACTGGCCTTCCTCTCGCTCTTCTTAAACTACCCGTCCGATCGCTTTCAGGAAAGGAGCATTGCCTAATATGTTATGTGGATTTGCCGAGATGCCCAACATTCCTGACTGATGGTCTTCCCAAAGATGTACTTTCGGTGTCAAGAAAAGATCCTGCTAAAACCAGAATCGGGGGATCCGCTCAATGGTCTATTTTAGATACCGTGCCCAATTCTAAGAAATGGAAGAAGTTGCTTGACCTTATCCTTGTGACCTACGAGCCAAGAATGAATAAAGAAAAAAAGAAAGGAGACCAAGATGGGCACACTCACTTCAGGTACGCAGTAACTTGCTCGGGACAATGGGAAATTAGTCTCATAGTTGCCTGTTTAGATTCCCGATTATTAGTAAGGCAAGCGGTAAACGTTCTATGCTAAGGCCGATTTCGCTACTGAAATTCCAGAGTATAGGCTACTCAATGAGAAGGAGACCTGCATAACCTTGTAATTGCCATTACAACTCTACTGTAACAGAAGTCGAAAGGATAAAAGAAAGATACCCGGGCATGAGAAAGTAAGACTGAGGAACAGACGTATAAACAGAACAGCCAGATAGCGGGAAGAAAAGATAAGCTCCAATGGACATTAGAATAAGAATACGCGGGCTTTCCCGCTTGAGTCGAGGAGGCTTGTTTCCGTACCCAGAACCGGTTAGTCCTTACCAACTGAAAGAACTAGTCTTGATGCCGAAAATCCCATCTTTTTTTGTAATTAAAGTGAACCTATAACTTTCTACCTTAGTGCCGCTGTTGGAACTGCAGATTCTTTATGACTGGACGGGTACGACCTCTTGCTTCTCAATGTCATGGAATGGATAGGTGATGTTTCCAACCGGGAAAGACGAAAAAGAAAAAAGAAATGAAATAAGAGCGGTGTGAAGGAGTTCAGTTAGAGATCTGTTTCTAGACCTTGAAGTCACTTCCGGGATTAGCTTGATTTGGGCTAGGAAATCCTTTGATTTGTAGCATATTACGTGAAACCTATACTCTTCTGGTTAGTTTCTTCCGCATCCTCACCATCTAATTCAAACTCATTTCCGACTGCTGCAACCTTTGCCGGGCGGGAAAGAAGAAGGAATTGAATCCAAACCCCTAACTCGAGAAAAATTATTCATCTGCACCTGAGACAAGTAACGGATATCCCACTCCGGTAAGCTAGCAAATAATATAGAAGATTCGAATTTTTTAAAGTTCTTTTTAAAACTCAGAAAGTTCTCTTCGATTCGAGTCGAGTGCATAAGCCGCTTTCCCTTTAGGAATCTTGTCTCAAGCCATTGATCTTAGCTTTGGCCCTCTCTGGAAAGGAAAATCTGAAAGCTTCCCTATTTTTTCTGCCTCTCCAGTTCAACAACTGGATTCTTTCTTCTGGTTTACCAAGATCTTAGTCATTTCACCTCTGTACTTTGATTAAGAGTTCAAAAGGCAAGGATTAGGTTTTTTTTGTGAATAGGTCCCTTAAACTAACCTATCCATGGGATAAACCCTCTGAGTTTCTTTCCTAGTCCTGATTGAAAGAAAAGATTTGTGAGATCGATAGAGACAACGAGGCCAAGGGAAGAGAGCCATTCTTTCTAAGAGAACGGGAATACGGAATGGACCGACAGATAGAGACAAAAGAGCAACTACAGTAGCGACAGATTCCTCCTCTACCCTCTTCTGCTCCTTCGATGAACTCGGCTATTGCTGAAAGTTCACTTCAATAAATAAGACTGTGAAAGACTTCTCGATTCACTAGCACAGCGCTTCTTCCGCTTTTTTCTGACCTTGAGTTGAGGAAACTGGCTAGGACAAACTCTCCTTCATTCAAATGAAAGGATGGGAAATGAAAAAGGAATAGAAGTAGGCAAAGAAGCTCTTAGCAAGAAGGAAAGGCTTCCAGTTGCTATTGAATCCGGAATAAGGCAATCCTTATTAGAATATGCCAACATAAGCATAAGACAGCAAAGTGGATGCATCGAAGAATGCCCTCTTAGAAGGAAGAATTGGATGTGCGCAGAGGATTCATCTTTCAACAGCATTTCCGACATTCACCATCAAAAGGAGGATCTGACACTAGCACTAGGATCTGTCTATGCTTGGACTGATTGGACGAGCATCCGCTTTTCGACATACCGAGACTTCTTATTCCTCAGCGAGCCTGATTCCGCATGGGCAACAAGGAAAGGCAATGAAATTGTTTAGATATCCCCGTCAAAGCAAGGAGCTGTTAGCTATATGTCTGCCTCTTCGGGACAGTTAACTTCTTTTCTTTTTCCAGCCTTTGAGGGGAGCCTCGCCTCATAGTATAGGGTAGTTGGAATGTCTTTGCAATAAGAGTGGAGAATCAGCTGTTATAGGCTGCAATAAATAATATATTAGGAATCTCTGTCTCTATGTCATCAAACGGTTTGATCAATTGAATTCTAAGAGCAGGGGGCATCCATAGTAGGAAGAGGACAAGGAAGTGATTGATCGGAGTTTGCCAGGCCAGGAGTTGAAGAAGGAGCTAGCATTTCTTCAGTGATCAATCTCGTTCCAACAATTGTTCTGACTCGTTTAGGTCAACTCGTCAATCCGTATCTAATAGCCGCCGAAAGCCAAAGCTTCACTCCAGGTCGAAATCACTGCCTTTCGATCAATCCTTTAGATTCTGATGGCATCAACATGACATTAGACTTTTTCCTTAGAGAAGCGGGTGAAAGGCGGCAGGCAAAGCCATAAGAGAGAGTCCTTCTTCCACGAATAGCGATTCCTATTCTGATAGCTAGGAGAGAAGAAGAGGGGCAACCTATATAAAGATTAAGGCGGATATTCTCTGCTGTTCTTGATGTCTATGAAAGTGTCTTCTCTTTGTAGTTTGGAGAGCAGGATGGCACAATGGGAGGTTCAGGAATCAAAGCCTTTGCCTTTCTCCTTGTTGTTAACTGTAGGGTAGTCGAAGATTTGTAGAATGCGTTAGAAGGCATTAAGGGTTATAAAGGAGAAAGCGGACTCACTTCACGAGCTGTAAGCCCAGGGAAGCTCTTTCACCTTCTTAATAGATCAACTAACCTGGACCCCGTAGCTCACCTTTCAGTCGAGGAAGTCGGATCTACTATATATATAGTCTATCCTTCCCACCACCCGCCTTTCTGGCAATATCTCCGCAAGAGCTTCTCCCTATTAGATATATATTCCTATAGAAAGAAGCTAATCCTGATACAAGATCCGAGCATGCGGGTCCTTTGGCTGGCTCTTTAGGATGGTTTAGCTATAGGAGACCGAGGTAGCCGTTGTTCCATCATCAAGGGCAAGTCTTCCTCATGGAAAGAGCATGAGCGTAGAACAAGGATGAATCCATAGAAAGAAGCCAAGATAAGATAAACTCAGAGCATAACAGAGTGCAAACCCACTCGAGAGAGCCTAAGAAAGAGCTGAAAAGAGGCAGCCCTAGTGAAGACCTTTCATGGATGCCTACTCAACAAATTCTTAGAGTTCCCACTATCGGCTAAGCGGAAGGAAGTGAAGAAAGAAAAACGGACTGGACCAGCGGGAAAGGGTGATCGATCATAAGGAAGGCTTACGTCTTCATCTCTTGCTTCCAAGTGAGAGTCAGGAGGAAGAAAAAGACCAAGCAAGGGTTAAGATTCGTTCTCACAGAGAATTAGGGAGAAGAAGACCGTAGGACTCTGAAGTCAGGGATATGAGGCTCGGTCTACAGGCCTTACGTCAAAGCCCGGGAACAGATGGGAAGTGCACCAACGCTCGGATATGAATTGGAACCCCCTCCGAAATTCGGTTCATACTCAAATAGATTCCCAATCCCATTCCACAATCTACGCTACGGGTCAGGGAGGCTAACCATATGAGGAGCCCCACCACTAGGACTTGTTCAAGCAACAAGTTGGTATGGCCCATTTCATACCTAATCCCATGGACATATCTGATCATTGAATGGGGGCCCTCCACAGGGATAGATACCCGAGTTAGGTATCAGTCCCACCTACCGATCATTAGTACAACGACCTGTCATATCATATACCCCAGACGGCCTGATCAGATGTTTCGGTACCAATGCAGTTAGTCTAATGCATTCTGGACTGGATATGGCCCACCTATCTTTCGAGGTCACTAGTTTACACTTTCACCAACCTTTCCCATATCCGTTTTTTATGAGCAAGGGATAAAGGCCAGACAGTAATCAAGCTACTTACAATTGGATAGTACCCCTTCCATCGGAGGACTGGGTGGAGAGTGACAAATATGAGAAAAGCCTACTTACTAGCCTCCGTGAGAGGATACCACTTTGGTAGATGCTAGGGATTGGTGAGTTAGGGCAGCGAGGGATGGTGTGACATGTCTGGTCATCGCATCGATGAGAACGATGGCCGATGATATCCGAGGAGATTAGGCACCGTCGGCTTTTTTTACCTCAAAGTAAACTCGTGCTTTTCGTCGTCCTTCCCTATCTAGAGCTGGAACTTGACTAGAAAAAGACTTTTTTTGATCCCATACTGACTTGTCTTCCTGTTGGTGGTTGTGAAAGTTCAGATTTCGAGCTTAAACAGCGGAGAAGCGGATAACCTTCTATTTTTTGGGGAGTCTTTCAGGATCGATTCAAAAGGCCAGTGAAAGTACGCGGACGGATAAATCCAACAAAACCACACCGTACCGGGCCAGTAGACCTTCTTTCTCTTCTCTGAAAGGCTGTCTCCTGCCCCCAACTAGCGAGCGGCTATAACCGATGGGCGCATGGCGACCACTACTCTACCCGAAAACTAGGGTTAAGTGGGGAACCTTCTCATCGTGTTAAGCTTGCGAGCCTGTCTGTAATAGGCCCAAGCGTCTCTTGTGCTTAATCTCGAGTCTATTCCAGTGAGAAGCTTCGCAATACCCTAACACTCCATAGGCGAAAGAAATCAATAAGGATAGATATATAGATTACGCACATAGTGGTCTGGGCATTGATTTCATGTAGTGCGTACCACCGGCGGAAAGTGATTCGCTTAACACACTTGTTCGCTTGAATACAGTAGGTAGGGAAGGACAGGATATTCCTCGTCGGTTCTATTCGGTGGTGGTGGCTTAGCTTTGAATTTCTTTCCACTCATTTTGGCTTTTTCCTTTTCTTATTCATGCTTGCTCCACTAGCCTCAAACTCCATTCCAATTTCGAATCGACCCATTAATTAGAGAAAGAAGGCTTTTCTGCTTAGCAGAACCCGATTCTCCGCTCAAAACATCTGATCTTCCGACTTAAACAACCGATTCCATTTCTATCCTTTTTTTTCTATGATCAATTCAATAAAGACTTCCTTCTCAACTGACAACCCCACCCGATGGGCCTGTTCATCAGCGATATTCTTTGTAGGGCTTTCGGCTGCCTTCCTTTATTTTTGGGCTAAGGCTAGCTTTCCTAAGTAAGTTCCAGAGTGCATGAGTGAATCTTGATCTGTATTCAAGGTATGCCCTTTCTAGTTCTGTTAGAATATTGACTTCGGTTAAGCTGAGGTTAGCGAAGTCAATCCTTTGCTTGGGTCCTAGGAGGTCGGAGATAAGAGCGCTGTGTTTAAGTCGTCTGGCCGTAATACTTTCTCTGCGCCAGTAAGAGTAAGAGCTTGAGAAGAAGGGAAAGAGGAAGAAGTATTCAAATAATTCACTCCTTTCCCGAAAGCTTGACTTTCTTCTTTCTTTATATACTTAATAAGACAATACTATAAAAAAAAGACTTGGACGAGATCAGATTGAGAACTATGAATAGTAGGAATAGTCTAAAGCAGTGGTTAACTAGAAGAAGAGTCAAAGACTTTTTCCTAGCCGCTGATGGAGACAATGTGGGACCTCGTGCTCAGCCGGTTGCTCTTTTAGATAAACCTCATTTCCGGAACATTGCCTCGGTAGAAGCAAACCCAACTAATACGCAAGCCCATCTCCCGATACAATCAAATCAAAGCAAAGCAAAAGTGCCTTGCGGCTGTCGCGCCTCTCTCTCTGTCTCTGTACCTTGTGTTTGTCCTTGTTGTTTAAGATTACTAGGGGTCTTTCTATTCCTTCCTCCGATCACAGACTTTGTTTGATCAAATTCCCCGGGGCTCCCCTCGAACTGATATCCAAAGATTCCCTGTAACAGGATGGTTTGAAATGATGGTTTATTACAGGTTCTGGTGACATGAATAGGATGAGCCGGAACATGGATAACGTAGTGGTTCGAGCCGGTCGAGAGTACGAGATTACTGACCGAAGACTCTTCCATTGAGATGGGCCGAAGCCCTGCTAGCGAAGGAATGCATCCAACAGTGTTCTGTCTCATTGGTCCTCTCATGCCATAATTTGCTCATAAATCCACTTTGTTCTCCCGGAAATAACTTTCATTATAATACATGACTTATGTGACTTCGATCTGATACCTCTCGATTCAGATAGGAAATGCGCATTTGTCTCATTTTGACTCTCCCCATCTCGAATTCTACTAATTGGATATGGGACTGGTTGTGAAGGGAAGCTTTGTGGGAGAAAGGAGGAAAAGGTCAGGCTAGTCAAGGCTTTACTCAAACATATGGGATAGATTAAGAGGAAGCCTTTGCCCCGGTAGCCAAGATGAAGTCTGTTCGTCTCCTGCTCTCTATTGCTGCGAATCGAGATTGGCCTCTGTTCCAATTAGATGTTCAAAATGCCTTCCTGAACGGGGACCTCAAGGAATAAGTTTACATGAGTCCTCCACCCGGTTGTGTAAGGGGGGGGGGGAGAACAAGAGAGGTCAACTGGAGTGGAAGCCAAACGACGGGGCCGATAATCTGTGATCGATCCGAAGAACCACTGCCAGATACGATTCTGCTCCCCCTTCGTACTACCAATGCGATTCTTGCCCGGCTTTCTTTCGGCTTAAGAAGGCTGCGGTGAGAATGAGGATCACTTCGGAACTCTAGGAAAATGGGCGTTTTAGGGCGGGATCTAAAAGTTCTCCAACGTGTTGCGGAGCCTTCGGCCGTGAGAGGGTCTGTCTTTTGGCTTCCTCAGGGCCGTGTGAAGCTTAGCTTGCTTTAGCAGCCACGTGATGATTCAAGATTCGTGGTAGGCGTAGGAGCTGGGCGAAGCGGTAGCGAAGCTCAGGTGGTGATGCAAGTGCGCGGTGAGCGTAGTAGCCCCCTCGGGCATGCTCTTTGTACAACCAAGCGAAGAGCTAGTGAGGGCCGGAAATATCGTATGTAGTGTAGAATCGGATCTGACTTTACTAGGATTGGAACAAGCGAGGAACGAGTGACCACAAGCTCCGCTTAAGCGCTCGACATTTAGCTTAAAACATGTTCATCATGTGGCCGAGCGAAGCGCACCTGCGTGAAGCAGCCTAGCATCACTTTAGATAGGAGCAGAATGGATGACTTACAACTGAAAGTTCTTCGGATCGATATATCGTACGACGTAATGGAGATCTTGGTCTAGGTCCGGTGGTTCGCAGAATTCGGGACCTAACGATGTTCGATTCGTCACATGAACGGGAGCGGACGATTCCCTCGTCTCTCCCTTTTTCGGGGAATGGCTGCAATCACAAGCAAGTGATTGAATGAGTGGGGGGAAAGCACATGCGGGATAAGCAGGTCTTTCAGGAGACGGTCTAGAAAGAAAAGAGAACTCTCAACAAGCTGGAACTAATCAAGATCAATAGGAAGAGGAGTTAGCTAGAAATTCATTTTTTGACAAAGTTCATGCCACGACGATCTATATGGAAGGGCTGTTTTGTTGATGCATTCCTGTTGAAGTTGAAAAAGAGACAAACACTCATGTTTCAGCTCCCGGATCTGCTTGGATTCTCGTAGAATAAGAGGAGCCGTCTTAGGAAATGACTGAACTTAAAAGACAGATGCCACCGCTGCGAGGCGAGGGAGTAACTTGTCTGATCTTGCGGTGCACTCACTCCCGTTACGAGAATGAAATGACGCCCCAGCTCGACTCGAGACCAAGACTCCTTACAACACAACTCGCACCAATAGCGGCACTGAGCGGCCGGAGATTGATTGAAAAGGCAGCCGCCCCTCCCCCCGCCTACCTACTCGTGCTCGTAGCTCGATCGGAGGTTAAGAGTGTGGTCCGGCGGAAAAACAGAAGTCGTCCGTATCAAGTGATACGTTAATTGCTCAGTAGTGCTTCGCCACTACCGTTGCTGGCGGAAATAGCTTAATGGTAGAGCATAGCCTTGCCAAGGCTGAGGTTGAGGGTTCAAGTCCCTCCTTCCGCTCTTGGCTTCGTCCGTCGTTTAGTGGTAACGAGTAGAGTAGGCATCGCCTCTCGATCCAATCCGTCTTTCCCTGGCCTCCCCACCACACTCTTGATACGAAAGAAACCTCCCGCCATAGAATAGAGAAGAAAGAGATAAAAAGTCTGGGTCCCCTCGATCACCCTTCCCTTGAACCTGAACTGGTCGAGAGAGATGAACCCGCACCACATTTGATAACCTTCGAACCGAAACCCCCAACTCTCCATGGAATTCCAGAACCTAAACAACTCAATTGAGAGCTCCGTGACCGGTTCAATTCAAGGGAAGGTCCACCAATAATGGAAAGGCCATCCCCCTCCCTATCCGTTTCTTGATCCCTCATTCCACGAATTCGTTGTTACTGATTCATTCAAGGACTGAAAGCTTTTCGTTTTATGAAAAGGCATAGACTCCCCACTTCTTTGTCTTATTAGCGCAGGTCTTCGTCAATGATGAAAGCCGCTTAACTGAAGACTCGAGTTGAGAAAGAGGGCTAGGCCAAGGATAGGAGGGCTTTCAGGGACTGGGACGGGTGGATTCTAGAGCTAGGGGCGGATCAGAGGTTTGTCCATTGGGATTGGGCATGGACGAGCGGGCCAGCAAAATGAAAAAAAAAACTTATCCCATCGCATCATTAACCGGTGTAGGATTCAAGATCAGGTCCAGGATTCGAGTCAAATCGACCTTCCCTCTCATCTCAGGGTGAGGCAAGGTAGCTTGCTCAAATGTTCGTTGTTCAATATCTCGGCAGCTCAAGAAGGAAGTTGGACTAGCTGCTCCCATTCCTAAAAGCCCGGAGTGGATTCTAGGGGAAGGGCGGAGCCTCACCTTGCAGTAGGAAGGTCTTCGTTGCTGGGACGGGTTCAAACTGGACTGAAGGGAGGAGGAATGAAAGACTCCGATCTTACTGGGGATTCATCACTGGCTAGGGCGAATCAAAGCATGGGCATCTGCAAGTAAGAGGGAACAGTAGATCGTCGATTGAAGAGCCAGGTCAGTCAACTTCTATTGGGACTTCTATTGATTCGACTAGAGGGACTCCTAGCAACTTGTATGACGGGGCCCCATGGAGATGCAGGAGCCGGATCGACCCATA
>NW_028196758.1:40000-43331 GCF_037176805.1 Vigna unguiculata
CCTCTTGCATCTTGCTTGGAAAAAACCGTTGCCGAAGAAACTTCATGTTTACCATTGTCACTGACTCATACATTCTCTGTGGAGTCTCCCAGATTTCTCATGCAGACTGAATGTCTCCCACTGAAACTAGTACCTTATCCTTGACCACCATTAGCACAGCTTCGAAGAACCTCTTTTTTTTTACTGTCCACAACTATAGATGTGTTCATTTCTTTTTTTTTTGGCTACAACGGGTACGCTCTCTATAAGATTTGCTCGGGGCTGTTCACTTTCACTTGGTCGCCTGGTATCTTTGAAACCTCTTTGCTTGCGGAGGCAGGAGTGCGTCTGAGAGAGCGCTTCGCGAAAGAATCGTGTGGCGCGGTGAAAGGTTTACCGTTGGGGTTTCCGGCCCCCTGGTCTTCACCTAATTGTGGAAGAGGGGAGGTGCATTGAGTATAAACTCTCTCTCGCGCCTTTAGCTTGTTCCTGTTCGTCTATTCGGGACGGGGCAGGCAGCCCACATACATGAAGAGAAGAAGAGAGGAGAGGGGGTTCCCTGAGATTAAGGTGTCAAGGCGGTCGAAGAAGGCCACAAGTGGAAGCAACCGATGCTTTGGTCATTCAGTTGACTCCGCCAGTCCGTGCTTGCTGTCATGCTGGCGCAGGGCTTTCGGCCTTACCTACTATTGGATTTGAACCAATGACTCTCGCCGTATGAAAGCGATACTCTAACCGCTGAGTCAAGTAGGTCAAGCTGAGTCAAGTCAGATAAAATAGACCCCTATCAGAGAAAGCGTTATCACTATACGAGAGATCGGCCTATTCACTCAGCTAGGGAATAAGACTAACCTAATTTCCCTATTCACTGAACCCAAGACTAAGGGCAAAGATAACTTCCTTTGCCCCCTTCCTTCAACTTATAGGATGGAACCCGGACTCCTAACTAAACCCTCTTCCTTCCGATTGATTGTCTCGATTTCACTGCCTTGGTTGGCCACCATGCCTACTTCTCTCCAATGCCTCCTTCTTAAACCCCTTCGTACTGCAATCCAATCAATCGATCGATCAAGAGGCTAATCTCTTTTGTTTGGGCCGGTAGCTAAAAGTCCTCGCCTTCTCTTGAACAAGGGAAGGGCAGCATAGCATTAGCTTCAATTGAACAAGCTCAACCTTGAAAAAGAAAGGTGGTAGGCCGAAGAACCGTTGAACGCTTCAACTTGGCCACTGAAGAAGGCGAAGGCTGGGCAAGAGACTAGGCCAACTTACTGCTTACTGCCATGGTTTAAGCTTTAGGCTCCATAGACGGAACTTTTTGTTAGGTATTAGGGAGGGGAGGACACCACTCAGCACCTAAGGTGGGGTTCAATGCCTAACAAAAACGGCCAAAAGAAAAAAAGAGATGTATGGCTGAGGGGAGGAGAGAAAGAACGCATGCATGGGGAGTCTGTCGGAGGTTCGATAATCTATGATAGGACATCTAAGGCTAAGGAAGAATGAAAGGAAGTCCATTACTGAGAGAAGTGGTGATCTCGTCTTGCTTGCTGGGAGAGAGAAAGCTTCCGGACCACCTTTTCCAGCCAGATAGCGAGCGATCACTCAGCAATGAACACTAACTGAAAGCGGCCGGGAAAGAGTAGCCATCCCTTACGGAATCGAACCCGTGTCTTCGACATGAAAAGACGGTGTCCTAACCACTGGACGAAAGGGACCAAAAAGCCATTCTTCATATACCTCAGCTCCGAGAATAGAAGTGGTTCGTTTTGTTTCTATACGCAATTCAAGATTTCGTTTGTGTTCTGGCGATTTCTGATGTGAATTCGGCGGGTCGTCCCCCCTTCCTACGGGTTCCCCCACCAGAGCCCGCTTACGGCACGCATGACGCATGGTTACAACCTTTGCCTTAGCGTACAGCGAGTTATATAGAAAGCATGAACCACCTCGAACTCACTCGATCGATGGCTCATGGTTCTACGTAATTAGTAGGATCGAGTTTATACTCCAATCTAAGGTTTTTAGGGTTGTGAACTCAAGAGTACCGGTACGAGTTCTTTTAGTAAGGAAGTTTTAGCTTTTACTTATGTCAATGAGTGAGAACAGTAGTAGATTTAGTTCAAGAGTTTGATCTTCCCCCCAAAAAAAAGGGATATAGAGGGGTAAGGGTCCTTTCTTTTGTTGTTGCACTGAACTAAGTAAGTGTCCTCTTCTCAGAGAGGAGGAGGTTGCCTAAACCTAAAGGATTAGTTCCTCGAGTCTAGTTAACTCGACAGCTTAACACGAATAACGCGCGAGCTTTCCTCGACTATAGCGCGAGTAGAGTCTAGCTCGACAAGAGGAACTGCTTAACTTGACAATAGCTCGACTAGGTCGCTTCGCTTCCAAAAATAAAAATATTAATTGTTTCTTTTTTTTTTTTACTTGTACTTGATTGAGTACAGGTAGTAGTAGTGGAGTTTAAGAGGTCGCTATCTCCCCAGTGAAGGCTCGCTTCGTAGACTTCACGAGCAAAGAATAGATATGACTTACAATCAGGTGCCCATAAGTTTGCTGTCCTGTCTCTGCCTGTAGGTAGTAGGTCCCTGCTCTTTCCGATAAGCGGATAAGTTGAGGGGCTTGCTTCCCAAAATAAACTTCCCTTGCCTCCTCCTGGCCTTGACACTCTAGTTGTTGTAGCTCTTGTTTACTCCCTTCTTTCTCTTGTTAGGAGTTTAGAGTATGTCTAGAACGAGTGGAACGAAGTGCTTCCCTTAACTTAAGAAGCCCGAGTCCACGATCTAAAGAGGAGCCGAAGGGAGATGGCTAATAGATTGACTTGCTTTTTACCTTTCGTATTCGGCGGAAGTCAATGGGAAGACCAGGAGCAGCAACAGGCACAAGCAACACCAGAAACATAAATCGGAATAGTCATATATATAAGTAGTTGTAGGAATCGCCAAAGCAAGCGTATTCTATTTCATAACCTCTTGTACCTTTAGACCCTGGATCTTCTAGTTGAGCAAGAGAGGAGTGAATAAGTGGATGAAGGGAGCGAAGTTACGAAGCTAGAGACTATAACCTACTTTAGCTCATGGCCTTCTCTTCTTAGCAATAGCCAGTCAGCAATCAAAGAGTAAGTATATGTAGGGAATAGGAGGGAGTAGGAGCGAGTCAGAGACGGGGGAATACGAGAGGATAAGGCCGTGGATGAGCAGGAGAAGGCGATTAAGATTGTTAGCCAGAGCCATCGCAATATGGATGGCAGGGATCGCTCCTTTATGCTTTAGCCGATAGGGAGCGAGGAGGTCAAGCATGAAGGAGCTGTTACAGAATAAGGTCTTAAAGAATCCGCTGTAAAAACGGATTCTCGCATGCC
>NW_028196759.1:0-30000 GCF_037176805.1 Vigna unguiculata
CCTCACGCTTGGCGCCAATGATTCTTTTCTTTGAGAATATATAGAATAGATATCTATCTATATATACTATACCTTCGCCATAAAAACCAAAGTAATAATAGCATGGTATTTTGAATTCCATATGCAATTTTTTTGAATCATTTAATTATATATAGAAAGAGTAGTATGAAAAAGAGGGTATTTTCCATTTTATCTGATCTATAAGAAACCTAGTTTCATTTTAGTAGTGTCGCATACTTTTTTGTTTTTTTTCATACCAGAAAGCTTGTAACAATTTTTATTTGAATCAGAAGAAAACTTAATATATGAAAAAAAAAAGAAACTTTTGGATTGTTGAATACCAAAATGATATAAAAAACAACGGAACCATCGTAGTATTTAAAAATAGATTCAAAAAGAAAGTTGGTTATTCTATTGTTTATTATTTAAGGATCCGGATCCAAAAGACCTAGTAGATTTTGTACTTCTTTTTTCTTTGATAGAAAAAAAGAAATTTGTAAATGTAGAAACAAAATTCATCGAAGAAAATACTCTACTCTATCCATAGAGGAAAAAATGAATTGCATAAGTACAAAAGCCGTATGCATCAATACGCAGAAAATGCTTGTACGGTTATTGAATATACTTTTTGCCCTTTATCTTATTTGTCTTTGTCCCTTTTCTGTTACCTTTATTTTGGGAATAAAGACAATCTTTAGCAATCTACCAATATAGTAAAAAGAATTCTAAAAAGATTTATCAAGATAAGGGAAATACTACTTAAGTGATATAATCAGGGTAATGATCCACCAACCTGCTAGTTCTTTTTATGAGGCACAAGCGGGAGAATTTGTCCTGGAAGCGGAAGAGCTACTGAAAATGCGTGAAACTATCACAAGGGTTTATGTACAAAGAACGGGCAAACCTTTATGGGTTATATCGGAAGACATGGAAAGGGATGTTTTTATGTCAGCAGCAGAAGCCCAAGCTCATGGAATTGTAGATCTTGTAGCAGTTGAATAAAAAATTGGTGGCAAAGGTTATTCTAATTAAATACAAGATTGGAAATTTAATTTTTTACTCTATCTTACTTTACATTTTAAAATAAAATCTCTAAGAGTTAATCTATTAATATAGTATATATAATTAATATAGGCTATAAATAAGGAATATAGAATATAAGTAATTCACGGTTAGGATAGATCTAAACCTGCTCATTATACAAAAATATAGATATATATAGTACGACTTACCATGCCAACTATGAAACAACTTATTAGAAACACAAGACAGCCAATCCGAAACGTCACAAAATCCCCAGCTCTTCGGGGATGCCCTCAACGTCGAGGAACGTGTACCAGGGTGTATGTGCGACTCGTTCAGCTTAAATACTAAGAAAAAACAAATTAAAATTTTTCAGTATTGGTAATCAGTTAAGATAGTGTGAATGCAAAAACTACATTCACACTATCTTAACTTAATATATAATTCTTTTCTATATAATTATATAATTCTTTACATTCTTCTATCTTGTATAAAATTTATGGTTTCGATTGGTGCAAAACCAATAATACACATTTGCAATTTCATATGAGAAGGACTTTCCCATCGGTAACAAAAAAAAGTTACCCGTTAAGCGGAGAAAATACTATTTCAATTAAAAATAAAGTATGTCCTTAATGAATGTATTTTGATGGATTTTGTAAGAATGGAATAAGAGGGTCAGCTACCCAGCAAATTTTCATAATTAAATACCGTTACTATAGAATTAGATTTGGTTGTGAAAAAACCTACTTACTCAATATTGCATGGGTAGAGCCACAGAGTGTGAACTGTACAAGTTAACAATAACATTCATTAAATGAATCAAAAATGAAAATAAAAAGGCTCCGGTGTATAGAGAGGACCTGGTCATTTCTAAAAAAAATCATAGAAACGAAGGAACCCACCAATTCATTATAAAAATATGTGTCCTATTTCATTTACTATTTTTATTTTATTTGATATCTAGTATCTATACAATTTCTGATTTTGAGGTTAAATGTTTAATATAAAAAATCGTGGTTGGGGCGGTTATAGTAGCAAGAGCCGTTGGAATTTTTTTTTATACATCGGAAGAATCCATTTTTGTTATTAATAGACTAGGAAGAAAAAAAGAATAACTGAAAAATGAAAAAGTTATTCCTGAAAATATCATTTATTAAATGACCAGAATTAAACGAGGATATATAGCTCACAAACGGAGGACAAAAATTCGTTTATTCGTATCAAGTTTTCGCGGAGCTCATTCAAGACTTACCCGAACTATTACTCAACAGAAATTGAAAGCTTTAGTTTCGGCTCATCGGGATAGAGATAGGAAAAAAAGAGATTTTCGTGGTTTATGGATTAGTCGAATAAATGCAGTAATTCGCGAGAATCAAAAAGTATCTTATATTTATAATAATTTAATGAATAGTCTATACACCAAGCAATTGCTTCTTAATCGTAAAATAGTTGCACAAATTGCTATATTAAAAGAGAATTGTCTTTTTATGATTGCCGATAATATCATAAAAACTTAAAACCCCTTATTTACTGCAGGAAGGTATAGACTAGAAATTTGTTTATTTTGATAGCTTTATCATACGATAAAGCTATCAAAATAAACAACCATGCTTAAAAAATTATTCTTCGTTACCTATTATCTTTTTTATTCCAACAAAAAAATCAAATGGAATTATCCTAATTTTGAACAAAACATCAATCCATGTTTAATTCGAATCTAAATTCAAATTGGATTTCGAATTTTTAATTTCTATTTTTTTTTCTTAAAGGAGTAATTTTAGCAGTCGACTCGCTTTTTTCAAATTGTTTTTCGTTATTAAGAAAAGGTAACGAAGATAAAATACGAGCTTGTTTTATAGCAACAGTAATTAATCGTTGTTGTTTTAAGGTCAATCTATTTACACGTCTAGATAATATTTTTCCTTGTTCACTAATAAATCGACAAATTAAACCCATGTTTTTATAATCAATTCGGTCCCCCGATTGAATCGGGGGCAAACGTCTACGAAAAGATCGCTTGGATTTAATAAAGAGTCGCTTAGGTTTTTCCATAGTTTATTTATTCCTATTCCAAAAATAACATTGATTTAAATAAATATAATTATAATAAAGGATTTGTATTTTTTTTCTTCTTTAGCATATGTTGTTATATAACGACGGGGACATCATTTTCTCAATTCCAATCGACTAGGCGTATTGTGTCGATTCTTGTTAGTAATCTATCTAGAAATACCGCTTTATTCCTTATTTAGACTCTTTTTATCACAACCAGTACCTTCCAAAAGAACACTTACTCGGATATCTTTACCCTTGGACATGACCCTCCTTTGGGTTTTTAATTCACTTATAACTCTTTTCGGATTCGAATCTAAGAATCTAAGAAAAAGATGAAAACAACTAAGATAAGATAAAAAAGAAGAATTCGAAAAATTATGAAAGATTTCGTTCCAATTTAATTGAATCTAGTACAAAAAGAATACAAGGATCTGTAACTATATTTCGTTTCAAATTGCCAGTATTTTCGTTTTTTTAAAGTATTTTTTATGATATTGTTGCCCCAACCTATGGATTTCTGCTTTCACTTTCTTTTTCATAGGAATTGAATTAATAATTCAATTCCATTGAAGCCTGGACCAGATCCCGATCCCGAGTGTCACTCCGAATTTCAATGAGGCCAATTTAATCTTTCGTCTTTATCTTTCCTAAAAAAAAAAAAAAGAAGAGTAGGTTAATTACACATATTTAATATATAATTGGACCTTTCATCTTCTTCACCCCTTCCCGTGTCAATAACTAAAATTAAAAAAAGGGGAATATCAATGCATCTGGAAAAAAACGATTGATCTCTATCAATAGACCCGCCAAAGCCCCGAACCATAAAGTACTTACTACTGGTGCCACGGAAAGATATGTTTTTAGATCTCGCATTTCAAATCCTCCTTTCTTTTTATTATTTAAGTATTTTTTCTCTGTTGATATATATCAACAGAGAAAAATGTGGAAAACAAGACAAAGATTCTTTACAATAACACTATAAACAAATGGAAAAGGGATGTAGCGCAGCTTGGTAGCGCGTTTGTTTTGGGTACAAAATGTCACGGGTTCAAATCCTGTCATCCCTATCCCTAACAATTACTTATTCTATGATATTCCGTATTCTATAATATTCCATATTCTATGAGATGAGCAATAAACCGGGAACCTGTGAAGACGAATTCCAATTGAACATACATACTGAATATCTATATGCAAAATGGATTTGGATCATATAATTTTATGAAAACAAAACGCTCTTAGTTCAGTTCGGCAGAACGCGGGTCTCCAAAACCCGATGTCGTAGGTTCAAATCCTACAGAGCGTGATTCTAGTATTATTCGCCTGATAATTACACTGAAATAATTGAACATTCAAAAGAAAGTCTGAATTTTATCCTTGTCGATTAGGATTAAACTAAATAAATAGGGAATCACAAAAAAAGAGACATTAATGAATCAAAGATCCAACTGATCACCTCGTCGGTATTGTAAATATGCAGTTACAAATAATCCAGCCAAAGTAATAGGAATTAAACCTAACACGATTCCAAATAGAAAAACTTCAATCATTTTTATTTGTTCGAAAAGTAAAAAGAAAGGTAATATAATATCTAGCCTTAAACATAAATCTGTATTGATCATAAATCTCAACGATCGAGAATTGTAAATTGACATAGTAAGGAATTCTAGAATGTCTTATACCAAAATTTACTATTCCTCTCAAAATTACAAATCAAATAAGTCGTATTTTACTAAGACCAATAAATAGAGACGAGGTTATAATTAAAACCGATAGTAAAAAACCGAAATAACTAGTGATAGTGGGCATATAGAAACTAAATGAAATATGTTCGTTCTTTTTATACATATGTTTATAAAGCACTTCCCTAAATTTCCATTTTTGAGAGAAAAAAGAAGATAAAAAATCCTACTTGAAAGATACAATTCAAAATTGGCAATTCCTCAATAAATTCAATTATTAGAGACGAAAAAAAAAAAAAGAAATAGAGTAACATAATTTAGAAATAAATTCCTCATCTGTTACATCTACCCATCCTGTGATTTCAAATCAACATACTTCTTAATCAACTCAGGAATTAAGTAAACTGATCTAATGAAAATATTTAGTATTATTCTATAGATATCCAATAGAATTCTGTTTATATTGGAAAAAGAAAAGAAAAATTATGAATATTCAAACAAAGAATAATAACTCTGTTATTTCATTTTATTTCACTTTGAATTAATGTAGAAGAAAATAGAAAAAAAGATCTTCAACAACCACAAAAAATATATTTATTGATTTGGCAATAATTGAATTATTAAAATAGAAAATCTACTTTATGAATTATCTACTTTATTAATTATTAGAAACCCTTTTCTCATATTCCGATTTTAATGGATCTTTAGTTTCTAATCCAAAACTAATAATTTGAAATGTTAAGAACCTTCCTTTTATACTATTACTCTAAAAATTTAATATAAAAAAAATTTTTATATACCCAAACTTTGCAAAATTTTCTATCGGATTTTTGACTACATAGAGACAATCAATGAAAAAAGAAGAAAAAAATCTAGTACTAAAATTTTACACTGATTGTGAAATTTCATTGCTCTGTTAGAAGAAGGATAGCTATACTGATTCGGTATACTCAAAAGACACCGTTGGTACAAAATGGACGATCTAACAAGGATTCTATTTCAGTAAATTTCGCCTTACTGATCTCGTCTTTTATGGACTCGATCCCCCCCTTTTGACTGTACAAGAATATGTGGAGTTCAAGATGTCTGGAAGCACAGGAGAACGTTCTTTTGCTGATATTATTACCAGTATCCGATACTGGATTATTCATAGCATTACTATACCCTCCCTATTCATTGCAGGTTGGTTATTTGTCAGTACAGGTCTAGCTTACGATGTATTTGGAAGTCCCCGCCCAAACGAGTATTTTACAGAGAACCGACAAGGAATTCCATTAATAACTGGCCGTTTTGATCCTTTGGAACAACTTGATGAATTTAGTAGATCTTTTTAGGAGGCTCCAATGACTATAGATAGGACCTATCCAATTTTTACAGTACGATGGCTAGCTGTTCACGGACTAGCGGTACCCACTGTTTCTTTTTTGGGATCAATATCAGCAATGCAATTCATCCAACGATAAACTTAATTTGAATTATAGAGCTATGACACAATCAAACCCAAATGAACAAAATGTTGAATTGAATCGTACCAGTCTCTACTGGGGGTTATTACTTATTTTTGTACTTGCTGTTTTATTTTCAAATTATTTCTTCAATTAATTAGAATTAATAGAAGAAATAGGAATAGTCAATAATATATATATTAAGAATTCTTTTATCCCATTCGGAAGGATATCATTTCATAATTATCTATGACTGTTTGTTAATGTCTTTAGCATGACTGACTACGTGATTAAATGTGGAGGAAAGTGGGATAAATGGCCGATACTACTGGAAGAATTCCTCTTTGGATAATAGGTACTGTAACTGGTATTACTGTGATCGGTTTAATTGGTATTTTCTTTTATGGTTCATATTCCGGATTGGGCTCATCTCTGTAGTAATCGTATTCTATTTGGGTTTTTGAAATGAAAGTGTGTTAAGAACTGAACAGGGATCCACTCTTTCTTTGACGAATGCAAGTGGATCCCCCTTGAGTTCTTAAGAATTCTAATTTTTTTTCATATAAATGACTACTTCTTCCGATGTTTCAAAAAATTCCATTTCATTCTTTTTTTTTTATTTGTTCACTACATATTATTTTACATATTATTTATATACCATAAAAGATTATCTGGCAGAAAGATTCTAAGTTGGAAAAAAGAGAAACTAAGATATAGGATTTTTCAGGAAGGGATTCAAAAATAGTATTTTATTGATATTTTTAGAATATTTCTATTTCAACACAAACAAGAAGGAATAGGAATCGGACTCTAGGAAAGGACAAAGAAAAAAAAAAAAAAAGAAAAAACAAAGAATCCCCCTTAGAGTAACTTTTCGATATTTGAATATATATATATATTTTCTATTATACAGATATTATACAGAATATAATTACAAAATTATCAAAAAAATTGAGTTATTTTTACGAGTTTAATATGTTGATAAATACGCGGAACTAAAAATTCATTTCGAACAATTGAACCTTCTCAAATTGTTTCTTCTTAAGAACTAAAAAGATTTGTGCTAAAATAATAGATGCCAAGAAGAACAAGAGACCTTGAACACGTAATGGATCTTGAAGTACTATTTCCGCATCCCCCTGACCAAATCCACCGACATTAGGATTACTTGTTAATGGCTGATCAAGTTTGATAGATTCACCTTCTGAAACAAGAAGTTCTGGTCCTGGAGGTATAATATCAATCACTTCACGCTCATCTAATGCATCTACTATAGTGATTTCGTATCCCCCTTTTTCTTTTCGTATGATTTTTTTGACTATACCTGCTGCTGTAGCATTATAAACATTATTATTACTCTTGCTCCCGTCAAGATAAATCTGGCCCCTTCCCCTGTTCCCGCCTACATATATAGGATATTTTAAGAAATGAATATCTCTTTTACTAGCGGATCCGGGGAAAGAATAGGAAACGTGATTTCATTATATTTCTGACCAGGAACAGGGCCTACTACAAGAATATTTTTTTTTGTAGGGCGATAGTTTTGAAAAGACAGATTGCCTATCTTCTCTTTAATCTCAGGCGAATACGATCGGGGGGTGCCAATTCAAACCTTCCGGTAAAATAAGAACAGCCCCCACATTCAAAGTTCCCTTTTTACCATTAGCTAGAACTTGTTTCACTTGCATATCATAAGGAATTCGAACAACTGCTTCAAATACAGTATCAGGAAGTACCGCTTGTGGAACCTCAATATCCACGGGCTTATTAGCTAAATGGCAATTGGCACAGACAATACGACCGGTTGCTTCTCGGGGATTTTCATAACCCTGCTGTGCAAAAATTGGATATGCATTTGAAAAGGGTGCTCGAATTATTATATATATCATGACCGATATAGAAATGGATCGGGTAATCCCTTCCTTTATACAAGAAAAAGCATTTCTAGTTTGCATGGTCTAATCATTGATCCTGAAAATTTCTACAATAAGATTAGGTAGGTCACTCGCATAGTTCCCTATCCAAGGTGGGAACCCCTTTTTTATTTAACTTTTTTTTAAAGAGGGGAAAATGAAAAATTATCTTTTTTAGATAAAAACTTGAAATTCATTGAAGTAAATCGGTTTTTCTGTCAATCATTCATTGAATGATAAATCACTACAAGTGATGGAGATATGCGATTTAAATAACGGAAAATCCAATATTTTAAAATTGTATCTAAAATGACTGGAAAAGTGGACACAAGACCGGATATAATTTGATCATTTTGAGCAAATCCAAAATCTTTATAAACGAAGCCAAAAAGTAGTTCCCACCCATGGGTTGAATGGAATCCTATACATAAATCAGTTAATAAAAGAATAGAAAAAGCTTTTATTGTGTCACTTAAATTATATATAAATTCTCGAACCAAAGAGTTAATAAGAACAAGTTCTTGATTACCAAGAATAGAATAACCGCTTAGAATAAAGAAACAAATTATATTTGTGGAGAAGTGCAAAATCGTATTCATACGATCTTCATTGTGTGTTTTGATTAATTGGATTGTTTCTTTATAAATTCCAGTACGAAGGTTTTGTATATATGTTTTCGGACATTCCTTTAACATGTCATCTAAGAAAAACAGTTCCTCTAATTCTATGAATTTGTTTAGAATACTCTTTTCTTTAATATCATTCAAGAAAATTTCGGATTGACTAGTATTCCACCAATTAATAAACCAAGATTCCAGACTTTTCTTAAATGTGAAAGAGATACACCAGGGCAAAAAGACTATAGATGTAAGATATAGAAGGGGAATGCTTTTTTTTTTTTTCATTTTTCGTCTTTAATGAACTTAACTTCATCTCTTTCGTCAACTCTATATGATAATAACTTTTCTATCAAGTATAAGCTTCATTACAAGTTATAGAGCTTCTAGATAAATTTAGATTGTATTTTATCATTTTTTTTTACTTAAACTTCGGAAGTTAGCCTTTGCCTTCTTTAATTGAGAAAAAAGAATACATAAATCGAATAAGAAATCGAAAGAATTCACAGTCAATTCCAATCCAATGAAGAAAAAAATATTGTTTCGAAAGGATATTAATTGCTAAGATTCGAAGAAAAAAGGATTCTTTTTAGAAATACACCAAGGAGCACTTCGAGTTATGACTATAATATTCAAATTTCGAAATCAAAAAATGTCCCATCTATAAAAATAAAAATTGAAATATTTTGCAAAAAACAGTTTTTTTTCAAAATATTTCAATCGGTACACTAAATAAATAGGACAATTCTGAAACTTTTTGTGCAATTTTATTTCTAGTTAAGTCCAATTTTCATCAATAAAGAAGCGGTACACCTAAAAAAAAAGATAATTCGCCAGCTCTATTTGCAATTTCTAGTGGAGTCAAATTATCTTCAATACGAGTCAAGGGAATAAACCCCTGTTCTATTGTTTCCATATAAACGAGACTCTCATAAGTAAGAGTACGAGTCAAAATACTTCGTTCTTGAACTCCTGTTATTATTCTGATAGATTTAATCTCGTTCATAGGTATTTTGAGAATAATACGACGATTTTTTCCAGGAAATCCCCAACGAAGAAAACATACTTCTTCTTTATTTTTTTTATCGAAGATATCAAAACCACCGCCAATATCCCACAAAATAATCCACCACAAATAAAAACTAATAAAGAGACCCCCAATTCCATAAAAAGCCATCGCGGCCCCTTGTGGAATAAATGGAAAATTACTAATTTCCTGAGAAAAAAGGAAAAGACCCATACCGAGATAACTGGAAATTGCAACCAACAATAACCCCAATGAACCTAAAAAAATGATAAAGGCTGAAAAGATATTGCTTATTTTTCGAGACTCTGTTATAGAATAGATCAGTACTTCTTTTGATCTTTTTTTTAAAATATTCATTACCCCCTCTTTTTCTTTTTAAGAATAATAATTGTGGAATAAAAAACCCCAGAATTTTACTTGTTTCTAAAGTAATTTTCATCAACTGGCGCTACTGAAATGTAAACCTTTAGGGGGAATTCATCCAATTGCTTCCAGCTCTAAAAAAAAGATCTATAATATTTTTCCCTACTTACCGCCGTATCTAAAAAATCTTGTTTTTTTGAACATAAAGAAATAAAGAAGCCATTGCAATTGCCGGAAATACTAGACCCACTAAAGGAACAAAAATGGAAGGAAAGTTTATCATAAATAAGGGTACCTCGATTTACTATTTGTACTATATCTATTTTTATTTTTGTCGATTTTTATTCTTATTTTTATTAAAAAAGACAGTCTATAATCACTAGAATTCCTATATCTTTATACTTAGTATATAGGAATTCTAGTGATTATAGCTAAGCCGATATATATCAGAATATACCCTTTTATGATTCTTAGTATTTTTTTATTATTCTTTTATTTTATTACTTTGATCCTGTATGTTTTGATTTTGTATTTCAATTCCATAATTTCTTTCCTTTTTAGTCAAAGAAAAGAAATTATGGAATTGCAATAACTCAGTTACAACTCCCTTTAAAAGATTACGCGGTACGATTGAATCAATTAAACCCTTATTGAATAAAGATTCAGCTACTTGTGAATCTTCGGGCACTGTCTTATTCAATGTTTGTTCAATTACTCTTTTACCAGCAAATGCAATATAAGCGTTTGGTTCGCCAATAATGATATCCCCCAACATGCCAAAACTAGCTGTCACCCCACCCGTAGTAGGAGATGTAAGTATCGATACATAGAATAATTTTTGAATTGTTTGATAATAATATAAAGCAGAAGAAATTTTAGCCATTTGCATCAAGCTCAAACTTCCTTCTTGCATACGCGCTCCTCCGGACGAACATACGAGAATAAGAGGTAAAAGTTGATTAGTAGCATATTCTACCAAACGGGTGATTTTCTCACCTACTACGGATCCCATGCTACCTCCCATAAACTTAAAATCCATAATACCAATTGCTACAGGAATACCATTTACTTGACCTGTCCCTGTTTGAACAGCCTCAGTTAATCCTGTTTTTCTTTGATAAGAATCAATACGATCTTTATAAGGTTCTTCTTCTGAATGAAATTCAATGAGATCCAGAGAAACCATGTCTTCATCCATAGGATTCCAAGTACCCGAATCAATCGAAAATTCGATTCTATCTGAACTGTCCATTTTCAAATGATATCCACAGTATTCACAAATATTCCTTTTTGATTTCCAAAATTTTTTATAATTTAATTCATAACAATTTTCGCATTCAATCCACAAATGCGTCAATTGTTCACTTTCATGGAGATTCATATAATTTTCTACTAGAGTGGAATCACTATCATTTGTATCATTCGTACTAGTTATTAAACTAAAACTAGAATTCTCACTTTCACTACAATTTCTGACCTTACCTAAAAAGTAACTATAAAAATAACTGTCATTATATTCGACTATATTACCAAAAATGCAACTATCAACACAGATTTGAGAATGAAAATAACTATCAATGCAACTATTAATATAATTGTTCCAACTAAAAGGAGTATCATACATGGAATGATCGTAATCACTCTTAATAACAGTATTCAGATAGCTAGAAAAAACCCTTAGAAAAGAATGATTGTTGTTAATCTCCAAAGTTTTATTTTCAATATCTAAATATATGGAATAACTGTTCTTCTTATTATCCCTAACTAAAAAAGTTTTATCAGATAGGAAATCCTGTATGTTATCGACACCTACTAAATAATCAAAAGAATTATAACTAGAATTATCACGATCATCCCACCTCTGAATTTTTTTATCTATATCAGTTAAAATTTTGGGTTCTTCGCTTAGACTGGTATTCTCAATAGGACCAAGACTCTCCATTGATTTACTTAATTCACACCTGTATTCGAACTTCCTATTAAGTAACTTAGAATTGAACCACCATTTTTCCATAGAGTTTTTTCCTGTATTTCCATAAAAAAAAATGTATAGTCATTGGATGAAAAATCAAATAATAGAAATATTCCATTTTGAATATTCTATCTCATTTATTTACTATCAAAAAAAAGTATATAAATCAAATAACTAGAATTAATAACTGAAAAAAATAAAGAGCGAGTCAATATTAAAAAGAAATAACAATAAAATAAGAAGAAATATGAAATAAAAAAATCACCTCATAGGGGGGAATCTATTTAAAAGTCCAATTACTATATTTAGTTACTCTTTTTTTTCCTATATTCTCTCTTTTATCTCTATACAATTTTTCATTTTTTTTGAAGATTTATGAAAATTTCATGAATTGTCTGACTATATAAAATTGCATTCTATGATTCTATATAAACAACAAGAAATAAAAAAATGAAGTATGAATATAACAAGAGAGCGGGGAGTTTTGTAAATCTATATACAAATAATCTACACCCCCTTTTTGATTTCATTAATTGAATTTCGTTTGTTGATTCGAGCTAAGTTCTATAAAAACACCTGCCTTTTTTGAAATATGCTGAACAGTTCCTGTAGGTTAAGCGCCCCTTGTCAAGGAAATGAAAGAATAACAGGAATATTGAAATAGGTTTAATTCTTTATAGGATCCACTTTCTGAAGATATCTTCCCTCTCTTTGGGGTCGAACATCCCTTAGCAACAATTCGATAAACAGCTCTTTGGGATAGATATAGATACCCCCCCTCCAAACGTACAGGAAATTTTTATCCCCGTACGGCTCGAGAATATCAAAAATTCTATGTATTTCGAAAATTATGATGTAAAATAGAGCAATAAAATCATCAAATCAATTAAACAATGACTGAAGTATTTTTCTTTCGTATTTTCTTTCTGAAAAAAAAAAACTCTTCCTATTTGTACCTCCATAACACTCAATTTGAAAAATTCTCAAAAAACTAAAAAGAAAACCAAGCAGCAGCTATTTCATTTATTGAGTGGTCTCTACTCCTCTTTCTTGCCCGTATTTCGTTTCTTTATCATTCATTTCTTTTTTCTAAAAATTTTTGATAATAGAATTGATGATACAATTTGAAAATGGTATTTCCTTAATTCCCTGATTTTTTAGCTTTTCTTTGAATCTTTGGGTTTAGACATTACTCCGGGAATCTTCAATTTTTTAAAAAAATGGGAGCAACATACCTGTTTTTCTCTGAAAGAATCATAAAAAAAGTTAATTCCTGCGGATAAACTTTTTGATAAAAAAGCAATTTTACAAATTTCAACCATTTTTTTTGAACCTGGCTGAAATAAGATCCTTTCTATTTTTATAAAATAAACAGACTTATTAACTTTTTAGAATTTATTAAATTTTAGATACTTGCTCCCGAGAAATGAATAAATTCGAGTTCCATCATGTACTATTTACATCATTAATCCCTTTCCTGTCCCAAAAACAAAAAAAGGGGTCTAGTGGAACAGAACAAATGATGTCAAGTCAAGATCATGTTCGTTTGTAAAATACTAGAAAAAATGGCGGATATCAAAATCCACCCCTAATTTAATCATGTCTTTCAAGCCGCACGTTGCTTTTTACCACATCGTTTCAAACGAAGTTTTACTCTAACATTCCCTTAGCTTAGATCCAGTATGTAATTATCGAATCGTGAATAGTGATTGATTCATTCGCTACATAAGAATCTATCCTTTTTTTTACGTTTCGGTTTTTCTTATATATAATGAAAACCTTTTTAAAAGTAAAGACATAAATGAAAATGAACTTGATATTCTAGCAATATATTTTCTACTCTATTCTATTTTTATAATTTGTAAAGTAGAAAAATGATAATTTTTTTTTTCAAAAAAAGGAGGGTCCCTTTTAATTATGCGATACAATCTGTATTCAAATATGATATACATCCTAAATAGATATGCTCTGGGACGGAAGGATTCGAACCTCCGAATAGCGGGACCAAAACCCGTTGCCTTACCGCTTGGCCACGCCCCATTTTCCATTTTACATTAATAAAGACTATTATTGATATTGGTTGTTCGTCAATTCCAGTTCAAAAATTTCTATAAAAAAAAAATTTTGCGACTAGTATTTTATATGCGTATCTACATATCTATCTATATCTATAAATGGATATAGATAGATAGGATAAAACTAAATTGATTGATCATTACATACAATTCAATTAAGATATTATATAGAAGGAAGTATGATTTCTTCAATTTTTTTGATTTCAGAATAAAAAATATTTTGAAACTGGAAAAGTTCAAATAAAAGAAGGATTCTCGAGATTCTTATCTTATTTGATTCATTTTTTTACTTTTATTCATAACTCTTTATTTTCCTTTTTATTGTATTATGTATATAATGCAATAAAATTGAAAATTAGAATGAAAAAAAAAAAACAAAAATAACTTTTATTTTTTTTAAAGAACAAAATGTTTGTTATGCTTAATATCTTTAGTTGGATCTGTATTTGTATTCACTCCGTCCTTTATTCCAGTAGTTTTTTTTTGGAGAAATTGCCCGAAGCCTACGCTTTCTTGAATCCAATTGTGGATATTATGCCAGTAATACCCGTACTATTTTTTCTTTTAGCTTTTGTTTGGCAAGCTGCTGTAAGTTTTCGATGATATTTTTAATTTGAATAATGTCGTAAAAAAATTCAGAATTTTTCAGAAAACTAAAACTCGAACATTTTAACAATTTATAAGATCAGATAAGTCTTACAGTGTGACTTCTGGATTCCAATATTGAAATTTTTCAATATATAGGAAAAAAAGGGACCTTCTCATCATTTACGTTTTTTGAATTGAAAAAACCTAATCCGATTATTCGATTGGAACCCCTCACCAATCGAATACCTAGATTACAGAAAAAAAGGATTTTTGGTCAAAAGAATTATTGATAATTTGTAATAAAATAATCTACTCTTACTATCAATTCATTTTCGAAACTCATATATATATATCTCCTCATATCCTAAAAAAACTTCATTTTTTAGAAACTTAGTATCTTAGTATTAAAAGAAACAAAATATGTTGTAATATAAGAGAATCTATTCTCTTTCTTTGTCGTTTTTTAATTATCTTGGAGATTTCATAATGCTTACTCTAAAACTTTTTGTTTATACGGTAGTGATCTTTTTCGTTTCTCTTTTCATCTTCGGATTCCTATCTAACGATCCAGGACGTAATCCAGGACGTGAAGAATAGAATAAGAAAAAAGTGGATTCTGTGTTTTCTTGCTTGTGCGGAATTTTGAAATATTTTTAGGATTTTCTCTATTTTAACATCTTTAACTAGTAAATAAAAAAAACAAGTTCAAAAAAAAATACCAAATTATCAACGGAAAGAGAGGGATTCGAACCCTCGGTACAAGAATTTGTACAACGGATTAGCAATCCGACGCTATAGTCCACTCAGCCATCTCTCCCCAATTGAAAAAAAAAAGAATTACTTTGTTTATGTTATATCACATAAACAAGAAGAACAAAAAGGGAGCTTAAAAAAAAAGAGACTTGCTTTTTTTTTATTCTTTTTTATCTTATCTATCTTTTTTTTATTATTCTATATATTTTAGTTTTCTTTTTTTCTTTTTATACAGCCAATGAGCCCGGCCAGTACCTAGTCGGGCTCTTTTTCTTTTATTCCCATGAATATTGAAGAAAAATTCTTTATTTGAATATATTTTATTCGAAAAAAAAATATTTGTAAAAATATTTGTAATTAAAAAAAAAATAAGAGATACGGATAGATTCCTATGAGATAAAACCAAAATAAGATAATATAAAAATGTTCTCTTTTCTTACTCCCTCTCTTTTTTCTGGTAACGTAAATTGTATATATATATAACCTTCAGCAAAATAAAAAAATGAAAATTATCCCGTTTTTCAAATTTCATTAGAAGATTCTCTAATGAAACATGTCAATACTCGACTTATTAGAATATTATGCCTCCCATTTCTTTATTTTGTCTGATTGCTTTGTTCAACAAAAGATACAATAATGATATTGTAGCGGGTATAGTTTAGTGGTAAAAGTGCGATTCGTTTCAAGGACCCCCCAAAAGTTAAGGGATCCCCCATTTGATTCATATGCCGATCAAAAACTTTATTTTTTACTTAAAGGGACTCCTTTATACCCCTCGATGAATTATTTGCGGTATAATATACATTATTGTAATTTGTATACAAGAAGAATCAAATCGAATTTGACAAATTGAGTTTTAAAATTATGAAACATAAGTTTTTGGAATTGGATCTATAATCCGAATTTTTTGAGTATTACTAAAGGATCTATGGAGAGAAATATACAAAGTTTCTTTCTAATCGTAACTAAATCTTCCATTTTTTTGCATAGTAAAAATTGAAGCAAAATAGCTATTAAACGATTCTTTTAGTTTACTAGAGACATCGACATTTTTTTAGCTCGACGGAAATTTTCTTCTTTTCCTAAAGATTTTCTGAAATAGAAATAGAGAACGAAGTAACTAGAAAAAAAACATAGATTGTTAGAATATTGCTCTTCTAGAGGGATCATCTAAAAAGCAAGATATTTGAAACCTATTCATACAAAAAGGCTGACATAGATGTTATGGGTCAATTTTTTTTATTGTCCATCTCTTCATTCCGTAAAGGAGCCGAATGAAACAAAAGTTTCACGTTCAGTTTTGAATTAGAGACGTTAAATCAAAATGATGAATCAACGTCGACTATAACCCTTAGCCTTCCAAGCTAACGATGCGGGTTCGATTCCCGCTACCCGCTTCTATTTTATTCTATTTAAATCTATCTTTTTTCTTCGAGAATGAATCTAGAATTCTTAAAGAATTTGTCAATTCTTCATTTTCATTTCTTAATTTAGTTTTAGTTATATATATTCAATTATATTCAATTGATTTTTCTTTTTTATTTTTTTTTTCTTTTATTCTAAATATTTGATTTATTTTATTTTTATAATTTCTAGAATTCTTTATATTTGTTTGATTCTTTAATCTTTTTAATAAGGTTTAGTTAAAAAGGTTAAAGAATCAAATATAAAATAGAAGCGTCCATTGTCTAATGGATAGGACAGAGGTCTTCTAAACCTTAGGTATAGGTTCAAATCCTATTGGACGCAAGTTGTTTGCATATCTAATTTCAACCTTGTCCTTCTATTTTTTTTGATTTATTACATTTTGATTCGAATTCATTATATATAATATTCAAATGAAATAAAAACATATTAAAAGATACTAATTATAAAAATTGGAAAATTGAATTACAAAATTATTTAATGATTCATCAATTTTTTTCTACTTGTTCCTGGAATAAAAAGAGTTCCATCTGTTCTTTAATAGCGTCCTTTAAAAGGGCTTCTGCTTCCCCAGTGAATGTCTTGGTAGAAGATATGATTTCTTTGAATTGAGGTTTATTCGTCTTTAAGTAAGCACGTAACTCAACAAGAAATTTCCTTACCTGTCCAATTTCTAATGAATCAAGATAACCATTCGTTCCGGTATAAATAGTTACTATCTGTTCTTCCACAGTAAGAGGAGCTGATTGGGATTGTTTAAGCAACTCGCGCAATCGTTGACCTCTTGCTAATTGATTTTGAGTAGCTTTATCTAGATCAGAAGCGAATTGTGCAAAAGCTTCTAATTCTGCGAATTGTGCTAATTCCAATTTTAATTTACCAGCTACTTGTTTCATGGCTTTGATTTGAGCCGCCGATCCAACTCTGGAAACTGAAATACCAACATTAATAGCGGGTCTTATTCCAGCATTGAATAGATCGGCCGATAAGAATATTTGGCCATCTGTAATGGAAATTACATTCGTAGGAATATAAGCTGAAACATCTCCCGATTGAGTTTCAACTATTGGTAAAGCAGTCATACTTCCTTCGCCTAACTGAGAACTTAATTTAGCGGCTCTTTCCAAAAGACGCGAATGTAAATAAAAAACATCCCCTGGATAAGCTTCGCGACCTGGTGGTCTTCGTAATAGAAGAGACATTTGCCGATAAGCCTGTGCTTGTTTGGAGAGATCGTCATAAATGATTAAAGTGTGACGTTCACGGTACATAAAATATTCAGCCAGAGCTGCTCCTGTATAAGGCGCGAGGTATTGTAATGTAGCTGGAGAATCCGCTGTTTCAGCTACTACAATAGTGTATTCCATTGCTCCTCTTTCTTGTAAGGTAGTCACCACTTGAGCCACAGAAGATGCTTTTTGACCAACAGCTACATAAACACATATTACATTTTGTCCCTGTTGATTGAGAATTGTATCTGTGGCTACTGCTGTTTTACCTGTTTGTCTATCTCCAATAATTAATTCTCGCTGGCCCCGTCCTATGGGGATCATCGAATCAATAGCAATAAGTCCTGTTTGGAGAGGCTCATATACCGAACGTCTTGAAATAATACCGGGAGCGGGAGATTCTATTAATCGAGATTCCGAAGCTGAAATTTCTCCTCGACCGTCAATTGGTTTAGCCAGGGCATTTATAACACGACTCAAATAAGCTTCACTTACAGGTATCTGAGCAATTCTTCCTGTTGCTTTTACTGAACTTCCCTCTTGTATCAGCAAACCATCACCCATTAATACAACACCAACATTTTTTGATTCCAAATTCAAAGCAATGCCTATAGTACCTTCTTCAAATTCCACCAATTCACCCGCCATTACTTCATCAAGACCATAAATACGAGCAATACCATCGCCTACTTGAAGTACGGTACCAGTATTTACAATTTTTACTTCTGTATTATATTGCTCAATGCGTTCACGGATAATTTTACTAATTTCATCTGCACGAATGGTTACCATGAAAATATCTTAAATTTATTTTTTATAAGAAAAAAATGATGCCTATACTCTATTGTATAATAGAAAGCCTAATCAGTTATTTTTTTATTTCATCATCCCAAACATGCCAATATTAGCACTAACAGTACGTAAATGTAACTCGTTGTTCAAGCAACTATTTAGAGTTCCTAGAGCTCCCTGTAAGGCTTGTTGTAAAACCCGCTGTCGAACTTGATTAATAACTCTTTGTTGTTCAAAATCAATAGCTTCGTTTTTGTAATTTTCTAATTGTTCCAAAGTCGTATAAATTGAATTAATTAAATTCAATTTTTCTCGTTTGATCTCAGAATAGCCATTCACCCGAAACAGATCTGCTTCTGTTTCAACTTTCCTTAAGCGGGCCTGGGCTTTTTCGAGCTGTTCAATGGCGTTTTCCTGTAATTCTTCTGAGTTTCGAATAGTTCTCCAGATTTTCTGTTTTCGATTATCTAATAAATCACGTAATGAAAGTAGACTCTCTTTCCATCCATTTCAAAATGTCTATGATCTCTTCCCGAACCAAACATGAATCTTTCGATTCATTTGGCTCTCACACTCAATTACTTATCGGAAATTTACCAATTTTTTATGTAATGAGCCTATCCTCTCTTCTCTATTCAAAGTGAAAACAATTACCAATATAAGACTAGAATATTCGGAGGACTCTTTTGACCAAACAAATATATGTCAACAAAGTTGTTTTTTTATTCAAATCCAAAGACTTCTTTTGAATTTATACATAGGTCATCCATCGATTACGCATCGTACAAAGGGGAGGTTTAAATTCACCCGTTTTTTATTTCTCGCCATAAATAGGATTCAAGCCATTTTTTTTATCGACATGAGTGTTTTATATCGAAAAAAAATCGAATAATTTTTTTGAAACCGTTTCCTTTCTGTATTAATATAGCGGTAGAAAGAGTACTACACTGCGTATAGACTTCAAACTCTTTTTAACCATGGTAATAGTCCAAAATTTTTGGTAAATAGAGAATCAAAGTGGATTACCAATAAAGCGCGAAATGCTATGGTTCTTTAAGATTTTTCTTAATTTATTCAAAAAAGAAAATGAATTCAGAAGTAATTCGCGGGATTCTGCACATTTTCTTAATTCTAACTAAACTAAAAAGTGCAGTTTGGTTAAATCCAATTTATTCTTTGAAATAAACAACTCGCACACACTCCCTTTCCAAAAAAAACCAGTAGACCTAACACTACACTAAGATTTATTGGATTTGTTGCTAAAATATCGGTATTAAACACGAAACTTCCGGCGGATGGCCAGGAGCCCAAACAAAGGAAAGAATCGGTTATATTTTTCATATGATCTCATCTCCTCTTATGAATAGACTAATTATCTTTCTAATATTCCTATTAGATAGATAATATAATAATCTAATTGGAATATATAATTATAGAATTTGATATAATTTGGATTGGTCAATCAATTGGAAGATTCCCTAAAAGAATGATACTTCTTAGAATTAGATACCAGTTCTTTTATCAATTGCAAAATCTATCTAGTTTGAACACTTTCAAAAAATTATCTTAAAAGAAATAAAATAAAAGAGGGGTTCATTGGACTAAACAAAAAGAAGAAAGAGGGTGAATAAGTATGTGAATACCTTTCAATTAGTCCTTCTCCTGTGTTCTTATCCGAACAGATAAAGAATTGTAGGAGTGAATTATTAATATAATTCGAAAAAGGAAGTCCACATATGTATTTTTATCTTTTTAGGATTAAACAAAAGGATTAGCAAATAAAAGTGCTAATGCTACAACCAGCCCGTAAATTGTTAAAGCTTCCATAAAAGCCAGACTAAGTAATAAAGTACCCCGTATTTTTCCCTCTGCCTCTGGTTGTCGTGCAATCCCCTCTACAGCTTGCCCTGCGGCAGTGCCTTGACCAACCCCAGGTCCAATAGAAGCAAGCCCTACGGCCAATCCAGCAGCAATAACAGAAGCGGCAGAAATAATTGGATTCATGAGAATTTCCTCGTAACCTACATATAAAAGAAAGAAATAGTTAATGATATAATCGACTAATAAATTCTGACTTCATTTTTCAATTACCAAGACTTTTTCAGTTAAAGTAATTAATAAAAATAAGAATTAAAAATTGAAAATAATAGTTATTAAACGAATTACTTCGAGATTTCTTTTTTCGTCTCGAACTACATAGTTTTGGGGGTGAATCTGTATAATCTTTGTTCTTCTCTTACCTTAATTTTGGAATCATTCTTTGAATTCTTCGTTTTTTTATACAATTTCTTTAGTTTTTTAATTTTCAATTCACAATTAGAGCTGAAACGCAAGGACTTTGCTTTTCTATCCCTATAGAAATTGACAGTAATAGCGAGGCCTTTTTTATATAGAAAAGATTAGTTATTTCAGATATATGGTTAGTTCATATAAAACTAGTTCATCTATAATATCATATCACATATACATAGGTTTCTTCTATGCTGTAAACTAATTTTCTTTGTGTTTTAGATTCAATCGAAATTGAAATTCATTCTTTGAAACCTAAAAAACCTTGACTGATCCCCTCACTTCTATTTTTTTTATCATGTTTTTTTTTAAGCTCCCCTTCCCTCTTTTCTTATTCTCTTATCCCATATGGATACAATCAATCTAAATAAATTCATTCGATTTCATTAATGTTTCAAAGAAATATAGGAAATTGGGTGATCTAAATGTTTTTAATTATCTTTTGATCAATTGTTGAATTAAATGTGAATCAAACGAGAATCTACTAACATTCTATATAGTATCTTTTTATCACACATTGTAAACGTAAATATCATACAGAATTCTAATTCTAGCTATTCATTTTTTTTGAATATCCAAACTAATATATACTAATCGAATAGATCTATCTATATCTATCTATATATCTATAGATAGATGTTTATTTTGTAGATTCTATTGAGCCACAATATATGTGTGGCAAGCTAAACAAAAAAGACTATTTTTGAGAAAACTAGTCAATGATGGCCTTCAATGGATTCACCTATATAAGCCGCAGCTAAAGTAGCAAAAATGAGAGCTTGAATACCGCTTGTGAATAATCCAAGGAACATGACAGGTATAGGAACTACTAAAGGTACTAAAGAAACAAGAACAACAACTACTAATTCATCAGCTAATATATTTCCGAAAAGTCGAAAACTAAGGGATAAGGGTTTTGTGAAATCTTCTAATATGTTAATCGGTAAAAGGATTGGAGTTGGTTGGATGTATTTACTAAAATAAGCTAATCCTTTTTTTGAAAGACCCGCATAGAAATATGCAACTGATGTAAGTAAAGCTAATGCAACGGTAGTATTTATATCATTTGTGGGTGCAGCTAACTCCCCATGAGGTAATTGGATGATTTTCCAAGGTAAAAGAGCCCCTGACCAATTAGAAACAAAAATAAATAGAAACAAAGTTCCAATAAAAGGAACCCACGGACCATATTCTTCTCCAATCTGAGTTTTGCTCACGTCTCGAATGAATTCAAGAACATATTCAAATAAATTCTGACCGAAAGTGGGAATGGTTTGCAGATTTCGAATAACTAGAATGGCTGAAACCAATAAGATAGCAATTACAACCCAAGAAGTAATAAGTACTTGGGCATGTACTAGGAAACCCCCTATTTGCCAATAGAAATGTTGACCTACTTCCACAGCAGATATATCGTATAATCTTTTTAATGTGTTGATAGAGCATAATAAAACATTCATATTGTCCTGTCCTCTAAAAAAAGAAGTTGAAAAAAGGGAATTATTTTTATTCAAACATCTCCTTTCCCTTTTGATTTGTCTACTTTCATTTTTGATTTTGAATACCGATACTAATTACATAAAATTTTTGTTTGTTTTCTATTTTCATTTTTGTGCAATTTCTTACTAGTATAGTAAGCGATTCCATAAATCTATGAACCCCTCGAAGCAAATTCAAGAATTTTTTATCTTATTATTAATCAAGAATTTCGTATATATCTAGACCGACCCTCACAAATTGCAAAAACTAATTTGTTAAGAATTAATCGAATTGAGGCTATAGCATCATCATTAGCTGGAATTGAAATATCAGCGAGGTCCGGGTCACTATTTGTATCAATTAAACAAATTGTTGGAATTTCCAAAGTTATACATTCTCGAAGAGCCGTATATTCTTCTTGTTGATCGACGATTATTACAATATCTGGTAAGCCCTTCATATATTTAATGCCGCCAAGATATGTTTCCAATTGAGCTAATTGTCTCTTCAATATAGCGGCATCTTTTTTTGGAAAACTATGAAATCTCCCCGTCTTTTGTTGCATTCTCAAGTCCCTGAACTTTTGAAGTCGTGTTTTTGTAGTATACCAATTCGTTAACATACCGCCGAGCCATTTTTTATTAACATAATGACACCGAGCTCTTATTGCAGCCCGCGCTACTGAATCAGCTGCTTTTTTTTTTGTACCAACAATTAAGAATTGTTTTCCCCCACTTGCTGCATCAAAAACTAAATCACAAGATTCTGATAAAAACCGAGCAGTTCTAATAAGATTTGTAATATGAATACCCTTACGCTTTGCAGAAATATAAGGTGACATTTTAGGATTCCATTTTCTAGTACCGTGGCCAAAATGAACACCAGCTTCCATCATCTCTTCCAAAATTATGTTCCAATATCTTTTTGTCATTTATAATTATCCCCACACTTTTCTTTCATTTCCAAATAGAAATTAGATCAATTTTTTGAAATGAAAGAAAGAGACCCAGTATACTGAAATAGAAAAAAATAAGTGTTCCGAAGGAACCTTCTCTTCTACTGAAAATTTGCCGTTGATAAAAAAAAGATCGGGCCATTTTTTCTATTTCATTGAATATGATTCGTTTATTTATTATGTTTCTTTTATTATACAAAATATATACAAAATAAAGTGACCGGAGATGAATACGACCTTAAGAATCATTATTTTAGGAATTCTTAAATCCTAGATTATTTTGATGTATCACATAAATTCTTTTTTTTGTTTCCGGGGTAATCTTGTTATATTGCCTTTGCTTTGAACGGTATATTATTCTTTTGAATCCAGTACCAACTGGCATCATTCCCCCTAAAACAACGTTCTCTTTCAGACCTTTCAACCAATCTATGCGACCCCGGAGAGCGGCTTTTGATAAAACTCTAGCAGTTTCTTGAAAACTTGCTTCAGATATGAAACTTTGAGTATTCAAAGATGTTTTTGTTATCCCCAATAATAGAACTCGATAGCAGATCGACTCTTCTAAGGAACGCCCAGCTCGTTCGGCCCGCAACAATCCAATTAGTTCGCCAGGCAAAAAAACATTAGACATTCCATCTTCTGAAACCAATACTTTTGATGTTATTTGACGCACAATAATTTCTATATGTCTATTATGAATGTGAACTCCCTGGGATCGATAAACTTTTTGAATTTGATTAACCAAAGAAATACGACTTTGCGCTATAGTTAGCTCAGCACTAATGAAGAATCCCCAAGGAATGCCAAGAATTCTTGTTATACGCCCATTCCAAGTATCCACTCTCTTTTCTAGGTTTATGGATATTGAATCAATCGAACGAACTTCCAATACCTGTTCTACTTTTGGAAGACCTTGTGTTATATCACCTGATCTCGATTTTTGATATATAAATGTAACTAATATATCTCCTTCAGAAAGTATTTCTCCATAATGACCATGAACAGTTGTTCCAGGAGTCGCCAAATAAGGGTTAGCCGATCTTATTCCTACAGAATCCATTTGAACAGTTAGAATTTGACCCGATTTAAGGTGTGGTTCATTTTTCGTTTGAACTATACATACATTTTCGCAAATAAATTGACCAAGACTTATTATGGGAAACGTTTTTTTTTCACAATAATTATGATGGAAAAAATGCCAATTCAAATAGAATGGATTTAAAAGGATGTTACTAGATAGATCAGATTTATAAATGATCTCGTTTTCGTCTATTAAATAATATTTTAATACTTGAAAAGTTTCTTTTAATTTGTCAAGTTGCCCGTTTTTATTTATCGAGATCTGATTATTAGTAATTAAAAGGTAAAAATAAAAATGGGCAACTTGAAGGGCTATTCCTAAAGGACCTAACGAATTTTGAATTGGAATCAGAGGATCTCTTTGAATTGGATTTATTTCTTCTTTTATCCCATTGTAATATTTTCCATCGTGGAATGATCGTATTTGAAAACAATTCGATGATGACAAAATTATTAAAGATCGGCATTTCTCATTTCTATTCAACAACATATGAATAGTTCCATGATTTTGACTAAGTGATTGTTGAACTTTTTCCCTCGGATCTATAAAAAAAAATGGATTGATGTTGGTCCAGTCCGACTCATTATCCAAGATAAATCTTGAACCGAGCGGATCTTTCCTTTTTCTTATATATGAAATATGGGATTTTCCTAAGTCCATTTTTAAGAAATATCTAACCAAACCTTTTATACTTAGTTCAACAAAAGAAGCATGCCCTTTTTCGATAGAAGACAATTTTTTGTCTTGATCCCAATTTAAGACTAAACAAGTCCGAACTAATTGAATACTTGTATTAGAATTAGAAATTCCCCGAATTGATTTTCCATTTCCAGAAAGAATATAATGAATAATTTGAAGTTCCAAATTATCTCTTTCTTGTAACATATCTTGGGAAAAAAATTGGATTAAATTGATCCTATCTTCTATTTCATATAAAATGACCGGTCGAACCAAAACAAAATACTTTTTTTTCATAATTGTGATCCATTGAGCATAGATCCAATTTTTCATTTTTTTTTTTGATCCTTTTGAATTTTTTTTTACCGTTCTCGGTGGTATCAACATGGCACTGTGCCGGGATATCTTATCCATTTCTCCGGGAAAATAGATATTCCCGGAAAATATTTTTAATTGAATCTTTTTTTTTTTCTTCTCCAATCGAACCAACCCGCTTACTTGACTTCTTATATTTACAGTGATTGGTGTATCTACTTCAATAATACTATTGTTCCGTACCATTATGGAAGAAAATTCTGGTAAAATATACACTTCTTCGGGAATGAAAAAAAATTGATCTACTTTAATTTGGTATTTTGTCTTAAATTCTTGAATTCCTGGATACTCGATTAAAAAATCCTCTTTTTTAAAAATGTAATTTATATCAATAGTCCTATATTTAGTAATACCCGAGCTCTGTGTTCGGTATTGAGGATCATCGAAATAAGCAAAAATACTATTTCTACGAAAAATACCATGGATTGGTATTTCAATCGAGATACTGGAATCTAACATTAGTGCTTTGTCTCGTTCTTGAATCGATTGGAATTGAAATGGAATAATGAATCGATTTCTCCGCCTCTTTGCTAATAAATCCGTAGTATCGTGAAAAATAGCAGGATGTGTAAAATGACAATGATCTTTACATAGGATTTGATTATTTTTTGAATAATCTGAAATCCTTCTTTCTTTTTTTTCAGAAGGAGTGAAACGAAACAAATTATGTCTTACTTTATTATTACTTGCTAAATGGTTACAAATATCTCTTTCTCCTGTAGAAAGATAATGAATGTTCAATTGATCTTGATCTTTTCGGGTTGAAAAAGAGACTGAAGCGGATCTGTCTGATTTTCCTGATAAAATCCATAAATGACTTGTTTTTGGTAAGATATGGACATTACTATATTTAAATTCTGATGCATGATACACATCCGTACTCCAATGCATTTCTCCTTCTAAGTCAGAATAAACATGTTTTCGAACTTTTTCTTTTAAATTAAAAGTATATGTTCCTGCGAGAATCTCGGCAATCACTTGTTCTGATTTTACATATTGATTATTTTGAACTAATAGAAAACTTTTTGGTGGAATAGTCACATTATGTATAATGTCACCATTTTCAATACTAACATACAAGTCTATATAACATAGAAAAGCAGGATGCCCGTGACGTGTACGTGTAGGATGAACCAAATCCTCATTGAATTTAATTTTTCCATTATAAGGTGCTCGCACCTGTTCGGCAGTCCCCCCTGTGAATACTCCGCCAGTATGAAAAGTTCTTAATGTTAATTGAGTGCCCGGTTCTCCAATGGATTGGCCCGCAATAATACCTACAGCTTCTCCTAATTCCACCAAGTGACCTTGAGTAGGACTTTGACCATAACACAATCGACAGATCCAAGATGTATTCCTACAGGTAAAAGGAGTTCGTATAGATATTGGTTGTGTTTGAAAGGTTTTCAATCGATTGAAAAGTCCAATTCCAATATCTTGATTTCTAATGGCAATGCATCGTGAACCTCTGTATATATCGTCTGCTAATACACGACCAATTAATGTTTGTGTCCAACTACTTTCCGGCATCGTTTCATTCTGGGTATTTACTGAAATTCCTCGAATGGTACCACAATCTGTTCGACGTATAACAATATGTTGAACCACTTCAACAAGTCTACGTGTAAGATATCCAGCATCTGATGTTCGTACAGCAGTATCTACAACCCCTTTACGAGCTCCGTAGCAAGAAATTATATATTCTGTTAAAGATAGCCCTTCGCGTAAATTGCTTTGAATAGGTAAATCAATCATTTGTCCTTGTGGATCCGACATTAATCCTCTCATACCTACTAATTGGTGTACTTGAGATGCATTTCCTCTAGCTCCCGAAAAGGACATTATATGGACTGGATTAAAAGGATCGGTCATTCTAAAATTAGGATTCATTTCTTGTCGAAAATATTCACTTGTAGCATACCATATCTCAATGGATTGGCGTAATTTTTCTACTGCATGTACATTTCCATAATGATGCTGTTTTTCCAAAATCAAATTTTGGTGTTCAGCATCTCGGACTAGCCATCCTTTCGAAGGTATTGTTAAAAGGTCATCAATTCCTAATGAAATGGATGTAGCCGTAGCTTGGCGGAATCCCAGAGTCTTGACTTGATCCAGGATATGTGATGTATATGCCATTCCGAAGTGATCTATTAATCTGCTAATAAGTCGTTTAATGGCAGTTCCACCTATCACTTTATTGTGAAACATTAGATTGGTCCGTTCTGCCATAAGTACCTCCCTATTCCACTCAGTGGGATTCATTCAGTTCAACAATGGATTTGAGTCAATGATTGAAAAACTGCCTTTTCTTTATCTTAATTTGTGTAGAAATTGAGAAATTAAAAAACTAAGATCCTTGTTAAATGTTAAATCATGAAGATTTGAATTTACACCAGTATCATAAATTTGTTTATCTTAGATACAACCATCTATATGATTAGATACCATATGAATAGGCTCGGCAAAAACCTTGTACAGCTTCTTCGATTTCTCGATAAAAAGAAATATGACCTACGTTGGTTCGAATGTAAATAGAACGAATTTGTTTTTTTGTACTTCTTACTACTAGATAATGCCCATAAATTTCATGATAGGTGCCTAAAGATTCATAGTGAACTTCGATAGGAACTTCTCTTGACGAAATAATGCGTAGATCTAGTCGCCACCGGAGCCACAAAGGACTATCGAAGGTTATTCTTTTCTGTTGATAAGCTCCAATTGCATCATAGGAATTCCAAAAAAAAGGTTCTTTTTTTTTCGTATACTTATAGTTTTTTTGGGGAATTCTTTCATTTTTCAAATTTCTGCAATTACGTGGATTATACCTATTTGAAGAAATACCCCGACGATTCCCATTCGTTAATATGTAAAGTCCAATAAGCATATCTTGAGTTGGTACAGAAATTGGATCCGCGATAGCTGGAGACAAGAGGTTTGTATGAGAAAACATAAGTAAACGTGCTTCTGCTTGAGCTTCTAAGGATAAAGGCACATGAACAGCCATTTGATCGCCATCAAAGTCTGCATTGAATCCCTTACAAACTAATGGATGCAAACAAATAGCACGCCCCTCTACTAAAATGGGTTGGAATGCCTGTATACCTAATCTATGCAGAGTAGGTGCTCTATTTAGCAATACGGGATGTCCCTGCATAACTTCTTGAAGTATTTCCCATACAATCGGTTCTTTTTGCCGAATTTTACTCTTAGCAATTCCTATGTTGGAAGCAAAATGTTTTCGAATTAGATCACGAATTAGAAATGTCTGGAAAAGTTCTATTGCTATTTCGCCGGGCAATCCACATCTATGTAATGAAAGTGATGGACCTACAATAATGACAGAACGACCTGAATAATCAACCCGTTTCCCAAGTAGGGTCTCGCGAAATCTTCCCTCTTTACCCTCGATTATATCAGAAAAAGATTTGTAAACCTTATTATGACCGTCCCTCATCGGTTGTCCGCGGATTCCATTATCAAGAAGTGTATCCACGGCTGCTTGTACCAATTTCTCCTGACATATTACTAATTCTCCTGGAGTAGATCTACTTGTTGTTAATAGATCGATAAGAGTATTATTCCGATAGATAACTCTTCTATATAGTTCATTAATATCTGAGCTCATTAATTTGCCCCCATCTATTTGAATAATCGGTCTCAATTCGGGAGGAAGAACTGGTAAGAGACATAAAACCATCCATTCTGGTTCTATATTTGTTCGTATAAAATGCTTAGCTAATTCTATACGCCGAACCAAAAAATTCTTTCTTCTTCCAACTTTTCGATCTTCCCATTCGTTTTCATTGTCCGGGGATCCCTCTTTCCCTAATTCTTTCCATTCTATCAACGAATAATCCATAATAATTCTCAAATCCAGATCGGCTAATTGTTCTCGGATAGCAACAGCTCCGCTTGAAATTTCTCGATTTCGAAATATATCAAAACCTCGGGTAGTAAAAAAAAGTGGTATGCTGTGTTTCCAAGATTGGATTTCATATTCGAATGAACCTCGTAATCGTAAGAAAGTGGGTTTTTTAACTACGGGTCTAGCAAACGAAAAATTTAGATAGGATCCAATCCAATAAGATCTCCCCCTTTCAAAATCGGACATGAAGGTTTCCTCTCATCCGGCTCAAGTATTTATACAAAATAAAAAAAACAAAGGTTTTTCATTT